>NC_142115.1:24235000-24535000 GCF_056152115.1 Neolamprologus brichardi
TGTGCAAACTCAATCAAATAGCTCACTTTCACAGTGATGAAAACTAGGCTGCATACGTTTAGGTAACTAAAAATTGAAAACACATGAAATTCAGGCCTATAATGAAAGTGAGTGAAAGATGACTAACAGCACAAATCTGCCACAGTAAAGATTATCCTTCAATTTAAGCTTGTGCCAATATTATGACTGCATCTGCTCGGCAAAACAGTTTAAGTACAATGTGACGAGACTAACAAACAGACAAAAAAAAAATGTTCCTTAGCAAACAAAAAAAATGGATCAAGCTAAATTTGACAGGCTTATAATGTGCCTAATTACACAACAAAAATATCTATAAATAAGTGAGAGTTAGACTCTAACACTGTGTCAATCTACCACACACATACGCACACAGATAGTTAATCCACGGATGTTCTCATCACTATCCCCCAATGCAAACTATGAGTTTAACAAAGCTCAGGCCTAACATCTGAAGAGTCACACTTAAGCAAACATGACTGAAATAAATAATTCAAAGGGAAAATTCAACGCGAACAGACACGAGGCGAAATCTGCCTCAATTAATAAGTCGTCTCAATGAGACGGTGGGCTAGACAGCGCGGTTAAAGGCTTCACGAACATCCCGTTCGAAACCACCATTGTAAATGGTTACGTCTATTTTGAATGCTTCGCAAGGCTGTTCTCTGAGAGCAGGTACAGATGGGATCGTGCTGAAATATCAGCGGTCCATTACCAAAGGCAATCCTCGCTACAACACCATCTGGTGAGGATGGCTCTCACTAACAGTTGGTGCAATCAACTACGCTCTTCTCTCTGATACCTTCATTATCCCACTACTTACAGAAGTAAATGTTACTGCTTTAAAGTGCCAATAGTGGAATAAAAGTTAACATGCTTATTGTAATTTATTACAGAAAACCTGCTAAGAAACCACATTTAAAGAAGGTTTAAAGAACAAAGAGCACACAACTGCTTAAATACAGAGCACTACACTAGGTATGGCTGTGTGATTGTTTACCTGTAATTGCCCACTGACTGCTACATGAAGATATAGGATATTTTTGAAAATTATTAGAAACTTCTCTGGATAGTTTTTCTGTGACTTGTGCCGTGAAGTCACACAGTATGTCCAAAATGACAAGTCTCTTAAGCCCTAAACTGTCATGCGTATGTAAATGTGCAGCCTACAGATCCCAGTACTTTCTAAGTGTTGTGTCAACTGGCGGCATTGCGCTTTTGATCTGTTGCCATCAGAGAATAAATGCTGCACTGCACATTTCAAGGACAGCTTTGTACCAGGGACATCAAATTAAGATCACCCACTCACCCCACAGGGGTAAGTACATTTTAGAGGCTGGTGACTGTGGGAGCAAATAAAATTTCACTGCTCTACAGTCAGATGACTGTTTTGTATCCACTTTAAAATGCAAGGGTGCATTGTTGCTCCTACCGCTCACTGCTACGGATCAGACAGTTTGAATTTAAGGTGTGCTCTTTATACAGTTTTGTCAGGATTAGATGCTGAAATTGTGTACATTATAAAAATGCTTGATGTCACAGTTTACGTTTGTTTTACACATAATATTAGCAACAAATACTTCAGTAGGTCAATTTTATTAGTTTAATAGTAATATGTGCCTGTTTTTATCCTACTAGAACAAGTCTTCTTTAAACTGAGAATATAGAGAGTAAATCTAGCATATAGAGAATAAAAAGTCCTCTGTGGGATATATGAAGCTGTCTAAAGCTCCTGTCGAGCATGCACTCAGATGACATTCAAACACATTTCATGCCTGAGTGACCATAATAGTCACTTTGCTTTAAAAAGTAGCAATGGCAATCTCACTAGATTGGACATTTAACATTTACATATCACTTTCAATATGAAACAAGACTGAGCAGTGCACAACTGCATTAATGGATAAGCAAGAGCATGATTCCAACTGTACATGCGTCTGTCTGACTTTCTCAACTCACTATGAAAAATAGTGGCGTTGGAGAGAGTGCTCTAAATGCCAATGTACATAACAAAAATCTAACTCGCCCACTTTGTCTGCCTTTCTTTTAGTGTTTAAATATTAACACAAAGCCAACTGCTAAGTTGGGGAAAACCAGCCCAAAGAGCACTTAACAAAAATGTTGTGGTCACAGTGATTTAACTGGAGAAATGAGTACCTGACTCCTCCTCACTGCTTTTGTTACACCAAGTGTTAGATGCTTGGCTTGGGTCTGCATGGTGTCATTTTTAACATGACTTCTCTGTCGGGAATCTTCTGAAAACCTATGCCACAACCTGATGTGTACATCTGTAGAAATGCGATGCGTCGACAGAGCCTGCAAATTTTGCTCTGTTGGATATCGTCAATTCCTCCTGTGTATTTTCGGCTACTTTTTAACAACGTTTTTTGAGTGGATGGTTGAAAGAATAATAAGGTATAGTGCAGACGCTAGACCACTCGTGTGGGTAAGTCAGCCGTTAGTGAAAGTGTATCTTTTGAAATGCGTTGGTTATAGCAGTAAGTCACAACTTTTACTTCAAATGTCAATATTCTCAGCATATAGTCAGCAACTATAGGCAACTAAAGAAATTTGCTAGCAATCAGAGCAATCACAAGAAACAAGTTGGAGATAAAATATTTTTCCCTAGCAACTGTAGGGGAGTCGCTAGTCTGTAGTACTGTGTGACTGAGGCCTAACTGCTTGCTGCACAAGTCTGTAGAAAATGTTAAAATTAATTAAATACTTAATTAAATTTTAAAATAAATCATCCAGATAGAAAACAGTCAATTTTGCGTTATTACTGATTTTAATAAACTGTGAGTGAGATTACTGTCTTACAAAAAAATATAAACTTTCAGTAACATGTTACTTTGTAATTCAAATGAGATACCATGTGTTAGAACATCCTTCTCACAAATGGAAACTGTTCAATTTAATTATCCGTTTGGCTTGAACTGTCTCTGTTGTTTTTAATGCTGTGGTCCTCTCTAGGCTTGTTTGTTAATGATGTATAAAGGTGTCTAGTCTACATACTGTTCGCAGATATGTTAAAATAGCTTGTACTGTATATTGCTGTCATATGTATACAGTTTGCCCAGGGTCACACTGCATTAACATCTGTGTATATCCTATCCAATATTCCCCGTACATCCATTACCAGCCTTGGTGTCAGCTCTGTTGCTGAACTCCTCCAAAAATAGACTTCTCCTGCATTGCACCAACGTTGTGTCACAGTTGCAGCCAAAGCATTCGGCTGGCTCCCCCTGCATTGTCTGTGCCTTAATCACAGCACTGGATGAACCCAGTGTCTGGGTGTGATTAGTAGTTCCTCTGAGGGATTATATGACCCAATGATGACCTCCTCTGATATGCTAATTACTGTAGGCTCAGGGGAAAATTCAGGTGGCTGTTACTTAGATACCATTCAGCCTAGTCTGTTTATTATCAGCAGCAGCAAAAAATTGTCTTAGAAAGTATGACTGTTTTGTCCAGTTATTCTTCGCACGCTAAAGCTTTTAATGTGACACCAAAGCCTACTGGAATTTGTGCATCTGTTCGTTTCATTTATCTACCACATTGAAATGCACATTTCATTTCTCATAAGATGAGATTTTTATTTTCAAAGTATTTTTAACTTCTTTCAACTCAAAAGACAGGCATTTGAAAGAGATTTTGATAGACATATGATATCTTTTATGAACTGTCTGATACCCTGTAGACTGCTTTAATCCACACTCTGTTTGCTTTCACTTGGCTCGAACATGTGTGTGTCAGTATGCCACTGGAGGGTAGAGTGATAGTTTTATGATTTATACATCATATCCAAGACAAAGAAGCATTTGTGTTCTCTAGCAGCATAATCTGCCCCTGATATTGTACCATGTGGCTGTCGGCTGTAGCTGAAATATTTAAAACGATTTTGAAAGAAACAGATAAGGTAGTAAACAGTGACAGGACTGCAGCCATACAGAACTCATCTGCATGAGGCTCCAAAGCCTCTTTGCTTTAATGTAAGTTTATCAAAAAGAAACAAATTCAAATCAGATAAACAGTTTCTTTGATCTGTACTTTTATCTCTGTGATGCTGTACTTAACTTTGTTAGCTAGGTTATCTGTGCACTAAGCTAGCATATCACATATATAATAAAATAGCTATCTTACTGTTACCATCTTGGTTTATCTTGTTGGCTTCTTATGAGCACAAAAGCCATTGCACAACTAAAACTGATGATGGCTTTTGAAAATATTTGTTCAAAACCAAAAGCACTGAAAATTTGCTCCAACTGTACCATTAGATCGCATGAGAAAATTTCACTCAAAACTATAACTGTCAACTTTATAGTGGGACTAGAAGAAATGACAGAATCACCACATTCACTGAGATCCACACTAAAATGCGTCATCTGGGAACCACTGACGTGGTGGCCACCAATTCCAGACTCATGGCTAAAAACAGTCAGGGAGAAAAGAAAGACGAGAATAAGGAAGAATATACCCCTTCAAGCCAATGAGCTACACCAGAAAATTCCTTGAAAGACGAAATGGTACGTATGGCTTAAACATGGGAATGACTATACTGAAGGAAATTTGTGTAATGGAACTTAGTTGCAAGGCATCTCCCTCTCATGTGTTCTCTGACTGTCCTAAATTCCATTAAAGGGCATGAATTATGAAGAAGGAGCAGCATGTAGGAAAGAGCACTGTGGGGGACTTGTGTGACATTAAACTGTTAAAGTAATTACACGTTAGGAGGAGGCTTGCAGGCTGTAAAATTATCTTACTCTGAAAATGGCTGTCTGTGACATTCTGTCTGCAAACTGAAGAGGAAACCACTGAACTCTGTTCACACAGAAGAGCACACACCCTTCCAAATACTTGTATAACGGGCTCACAAGTTTAGATACACAGCAATAAATGTTAAGCAAAGGGCCAGAGCTAATATAAAAGGTAAAAATCTAAGAACTAGTAACAATAAAAAATTTTAGACAATTCTAGGCATAACCTGCTGGTTCACAATAATCCTAAACCTCTGAAGTATCATATTAAAGACATCATTATACAGACAGATACATTTTAAAATGTGCAGCAAAACCACTAGAGTGCCTCATCAAGTATACAGTTAAAAAAAGGTGTTAAATAGAAAATAAAGTGTGTGATACAAATGTGTTGCATATTTATTCACTGAGTCACTCAAAAATCAGTATGCTATTTCTTTGATTTACAGAATACTATATGTGGCAAACAACAGTGTATATGCTAGTGGCCAGACATATTATTTTTTTAAAAACTTGCACAATAATAAACACTGTATCTGTCTTGAGTTATAGCACTGTGTAGAAGTCTTGAGTTACCCCTTTTTATTTATACCTTGTTGGGAAATGGTAAATAGATGCAGTGCTTTACCAATTAGCTGCAGTAATGTCTTAAAGACATAAATAGCTGGATGACCTCTGATGTTCTGCTTTTAAATTCAGATAAAACTGAGGTTATTGTACTCGGCCCTAAAAATCTAAGAAATATGGTATCTAACCAGATTCTTACTCTGGATGGCATTACCTTGGCCTCCAGTAACACTGTGAGGAATCTTGGAGTTATCTTGGAGTTTTTGACCAGGATATGTCCTTAAATGCACATATTACACAAATATGTAAGACTGCTTTCTTCGATTTGCGCAATATCTCTAAAATTAGAAACATCCTGGCACAGAGTGATGCTGAAAAACTAGTTCATTTATTTATTATTTCTTGGCTGGACTACTGTAATTCATTATTATCAGAATGTCCTAAAAACTCCCTGAAAAGCCTTCAGTTGATCCTAAAATACTGCAGCAAGAGTACTGACAGGGACTAGAAAGAGAGAGCACATTTCTCCTGTATTGGCTTCTCTTCATTGGCTCTCTGTTAAATCCAGAATCAAATTTAAAATCCTTCTCATCACATACCAGGTCTTGAATACTCAGGCCCCATCTTATCTTGATGACCTTATAGTAACATATCACCCCATTAGAGCACTTTGATCTAGAATGGGAGGCAGACCCTTCAGCTTTCAGGCCCCTCTTGTGTGAAACCAGCTCCCAGTTTGGATTTGGGAGACATCCTCTATACTTTTAAGATTAGGCTTAAAACTTTCCATATGATAAAATATATAGTTAGGGCTGGACCAGGTGACCCTGAATCCTCCCTTAGTTACACTGCAATAGGTGTAGGCTGCTGGGGAATTCCCATGATGCATTGAGTAATTTTTCTTCAGTCACCTTTTACACTCACTATAGACCTCTCTGCATTTAATCATTAGTTATTATTAATCTCTGCCTCTCTTTCACAGCATGTCTTTTATCCTGTCTTCCTTCTCTCACCCCAACCGATCGCGGCAGATGGACGCCCCTACCTGAGCCTGGTTCTGTTGGAGGTTTCTTCCTGTTAAAAGGGAGTTTTTCCTTCCCACTGTCACCTGACTGCTGGGATTTTCTCTGATATATTATTGTAGTGTCTACCTTAAAATATAAAGCGCCCTGAGGCAACTTTTGCTGTGATTTGGCGCTGTATTAAAAAAACTGAATTGAAAAGTTTATTCATGCAGTGGTTTATAAATCTGCAAACAATAATGGAAATACAGTGGATAAGGCAATTCTTCAAAAAAGTCTTAAGAAATAGTTCTCAAGGCTTCTTAAAGGACATTCAAAGATTTTTTTTGGATATTGGCTGCCTTTTCTTCCATTTTCTGTCAAGATATCTCACACTGCTTGAATATTGTTGAGGTCTGGGCTCTAGGGAAGCTGACAATGCACTGTTAGTGTCTACTGTGTGTTGCTCTATTCAGGTATGCTTTTACTGTATTGGCAGTGTGTTTGGGATCACTGCCATGCTGAAAAATGAAGATGCTGCCAATAAGATGCTTTCCAGATGATACTGCATAGAGAATCATTATCTGATCTTTCTGCGTTCATAATTTCATAAATTTTAATCAAGAGTTCCCACAGCCCTCCTTGAAATGTAGCTCCAAATCTTGACAGGGCCTTTGTTCTGTTCTTGTTTTATAGATGGCTGTAGACCATGATTGACCATAATTCAAACCAGAAATTTCAAATTTGTATTATTGAATCTATGAGACCATTTGCCACTGATTTTCAGTCCAATTATCGTATAATTTCCTCAGCATTTTCTCCCCGTTTTCCTTTCTTAAGACTGGCTTCTTGACCCTTCAGCTGAGAGCCTTTTTGATAAGGCTTCAGTGAAGGGTAGATGGATCCAGGCACATCTCCCAGGTCCTATGTTAGGTCTTTGCTGGATTTTCTTTTCCCCTGCTCCTTAAGAACATAACTTTACTGTTCATCTGCCGTAGATAGTTTTTTAGGCCACATCTTCTTTTGTCCTCCACTTGTCCTGTTTCTTTAAATCCTTCAAGGACATACTGCACAGCATACGTTTTTGGCAAGTAGCTGGGATTCACCTTATTGGTGCAACAATACTAATTTTGCATTTTTTTACAGATTCAATTAAAAGAAAAAGGAAAAACAATATATCTTTTTGTGACAGGTGTGTCCAAAGACACCCTGTAAAACTGGTTCTTTGGTAAGTTGTCTGTTATGTGCAGACAACATTGGTGTATCCCTTGGATTAGGTCCCTTTTTAATGCTGGAATGATTCATAGGTCAGTGTTAAGTGGTTCAAAAAAGATGAAAAAAACAAGGACTATTCTGAAAATGAGCCACTGTCCAAAGAGAATCTCTGAAAGACTTTCAGAAACCCTGGAGAACTATTACTCAATACCACTTACAAAAAAACGTCTTGAAGCAAAATATAAAGAAATGAGACGTTTGCACAGTACTGTAGTTCCTGTTAAAATGAGTCATTGTTGTGTGACTGGATAGGAAAATGATTTCCATTATCCTGAATAAGGTTGTGACAACAATGCTGTAACCATACTGATATTCCATTTTGGAATTTCGACCACTATATAGTCATTATTAGTGGAATACAGTGACTTTATTTCCGAGTCTTTGCACAGTATATTGACAATATTCAGATAAATAAAATCTTTCTTTCACAACAATAATAAATGTGATAAAATGACCTCTATTACCCTCTGAAATATCACATAAAACATAGACTGCAAAACAATAAGTCCCAACTTTTTTGCTGTAATCGGTAGCATAGTACACATTCATCATTGCTTCTTGACTAAATCTGACAGGAAAAGCTGAGGAGCAGAAAGCAATGGCCATGCCACCCCTGTCTTCTCTCTAATGTGACATTTAAAAGTCAAACTATCACCTTCCTTTCTACCACACCTCAACATCACCACATGAAACCTGCCAGCATACTAGGAAATGCTCCGCAGGTGGGTTCAAGTTGGAAATAGCTGGTGAGAGAATACTGACACTAATAACGGCAGAACAACATTTAATGTAAAATAGATCCTATGATGAGATGAAGAGAGAGAAGAGAAGAGAAGAGAAGAGAAGAGAAGAGAAGAGAAGAGAAGAGAAGAGAAGAGAAGAGAAGAGAAGAGCATTATGTGGCAAGAGATCCACTAAATGTTTTATAAGATGCAGTGTTGCAATTCGGGATGGGATGGGAGGGTAAATGGAGTTTTAAGATGTGTAAAGATTCTGTAAAAGTCAGCGTGTGGGTGAGAGGAGATCTGTGTAAGGCTTGTTACATTTTTGTGAAATCTATGCGAGGCTGGTGGGGTGTGGTGAACTTTTCACATCATCTGGAAGTAGCTCACTTTATTCAAGAAATAAAGAGTGAGAGTTACTTGGAGTGTGGTGGAATAAAGTAAAGTAAAGTAAAATGAACTCATTGTTAAGTTCAAGATATCAATTTGAGATGATGATATGGTGTTTTATCCTGCTGGAAGCAGCCATCAAAAGATGGGTAACATCTTGATGGCTGAGCAACAATATTCAGGGGCCATGGTGGCCTGTTGGTGCTTTATGGTGTGGTCCTGGCACCTTGGAATACAGAGTGACTTCACTCCCTAAAAGCAAGGAAAAGCTGGATTTGTTCTGGTTCTTCAGCAAGGTAGAGCCTTTCAGGTAACACCAGCAATACAGCAAAATACTTGTATGTTTGCGCTTAAAAAAACGCTGCACAATACGCAACCGTGGCAGAAGAGATTAGTATTTTTAATTCAATTCAATTTTATTTATATAGCGCCAAATCACAAGAGTTGCCTTAAGGCGCCGTTTTACTATTTAGGTTCACTGTCGACATCTTGGACCCTTAACTTGGTTGGGTTGCTCCAAGTTTTCAAGTAGGAAATTTCTAGTTGAGGATGTGTTCCAGATTCTAATTCCAACTGGGAACTTGGAAATTCAGACTTTGGATTTAATCAGGGACGCATCAAAAATGATGGTCAGGGGGTAACAGCCCACAAAATGCCAAGAAAACATCCCCCACACCATTACACCACAGCAGCAGCCCGATACAGACTAGGATGGATCCATGCTTACATGTTTTTTATTACACAAAATTCTAGCCTTATATTTTGACTAAATGTTGCAGCAGAGCAAACAATGTTTTTCATATCTTATTTTGTACTATTTAAGTGAGTACATCTAAACTGAAGGCTCGGTTTCCTGTTCTTAGCTCTTTGGAGTGGCAAAGAGCTGGTGGTTTTCTGCTGCTGTAGTCTAAGGAGCTTGGAAAGAAAAGCCTCTGGACTTCTTTAAGTTGCTTGAAGACGTTTCACCTCTCATCCAAGAAGCTTCTTCAGTTCTAGGGTCAAATGGTGGAGAGTCCCAGATTTAAACCACGTGGGAGTATCCCCCCAAAGGTGGACAAAAGGACCCCCTGATGATGAAAACAGGTGTAGGTCACAATCAGCCAGGGTTTTGGGTGAGCTCATTGTGAAACCTGGCCCCACCCTATCATGTGATTTCCTGAGGTCAGATCGCCCAGGATGTGAGTGGGTGTTAAGGCGTCTGGGAAGGGATCTCAAAACTGGATTATAGATGGCAGACAGTTGGTGTCGTAAGCCACCGCCTCTGTTCAAAGATGGTCGCTCACAGTGGACATAAATGGCTTCTTTCACTCCTCTTTCAAACCATCTGTCTTCTCTGTCCAAAGTGTGAACATTGGCATCCTCAAAAGAGTGACCTTTGTCCTTTAGATGCAGATCGACTGCTGAGTCTTGTCCCCTGGAGGTGGCTCTTCTCTCTTCTAAATCTGGGACTCTCCACCATTTGACCCTAGAACTGAAGAAGCTTCTCGGATGAGAGGTGAAACGTCTTCAAGCAACTTAAAGAAGTCCAGACGTTTTTCTTTCCAAGCTCCTTAGACTACGATGACCTGGATGACTGAGAACCTTCACAGACATTCTGCTGCTGTAGTCCAACTGCTTCACGGTTTGAGATGCTCTTCTGAGCACCTTGGTTGTATCGAGTTGTTATTTGAGTCACTGTTGCCTTCCAATCAGCTGGAAGCGTTCTGGCCATTCTTCTCTGACCTCTGACCTCACTGGATATTTTCTCTCTTTTCTGAGATGGCTATGTGGGAAAATCTGAGCAGCTCAGGAGTTTCTGATACTTAGACCAGCCCACCTGGCACCAACAACCATGACACGTTCAAAGTTACTGAAGTCACCTTTCTTCCCCTTTCAGATACTCAGTTTAACCTTAAGCAGGTCATCTCGACAATATCTACATTCCTGAGTTGTTGCTATGTGACTGACTGACTAGATATTTGTGTTAGGGATATACTTTTTGGCACACAGGCTTGCACTTGATATAGCTGTGGGCTTCAAATTTGTAACCGGAGACAAAATCACAACTCTGAACTGTTTTAACATGAGATCAAAGGAAGAGCCAACTGCTTTACTGGGAGCCATAAAACATCTCGTTGATCATATTTGTGGAAAACGGTTTCAAAAATTTAACTTACGTGTAGACTGACACAGAAGGGTGTATCATTCCAATAAGTACATGTCATCCAACAAGGTGACTCTGCTCACTGACAAATATTCACTCCAGTTCAAGATATGTTATATAAAGCTCCCTGATGCTCGCTGCATTCTAGGAATTATTTTGTAATCAAGTGTTATATCCGCTCTCTTCTAACCTGCATCATCCACTTGGTTTTCTACAGTTACAGGATGAATTTTCAACAGGCTCCAGGGAACATTTCTGAACACTCTGTATTGCAGTTGTGCTGTACATGTGGGTGGAGGAATCAATGTGAAAATGACAGCCTAATGAGTTTTCCCAGTCAATAAAAGTGTGAAGTCATTCCACTTAGTCAAAGTGCATCTTCAAACATGACAACTGAGGCCTATGTCAGTAGAAAAAAGAATGCAGATGCTTTCTCTGTATTGGATTTTAATTTCTCTAAGACTGTTAAATGTTAGAGGAAAAGGTGAGAAGTGGACACTAAAATTGATCACACTTTATGTGTTGATGCCTCAAAGACATGCAATTAATAAATCTGATTATAGACGAACAGAAAATATTTCCTGTATTATAAGAGCTTAAGTATAGATCACAGCTCACAGAGAGAAACTTTAGCTTTCTAATGATTTGCTTGATTAAAAGGAACAAAAGGAGGGAAAAAAACAGTGATAAAGTGACAAAAACATAATTTTGTTTTGAAAATAAATAAAGTCTTGGTAGTGGCGCTTAGCAGTTAAATGAAAACATTTCTAGTTGCTGTGTTAATACCACCTGTAGACATTGCCAGTACTTTTTTTTAAAAATGCAGATGCAATATGCAGCATCAGCCATGTGTTCAAGGGTACTTGTGTGTGTGAAAGAGACAAATGAAACAGGCTGTATTTCATAATGCTACTAGAGGTCAACAGGGTACCTTTTAATTGAAACACCGGTTCTCTTACCAGGCCACTGAAAATCTAATCTCACCAACACAGTCCTGCGGAAGCAGATGTAAATGCCATCCTCTTAAATAACTACAGATGTTTTCTTTCAAATTCTGTGGACTGGCTGGCTGAATTGAAAAGGAAAGAAACATGTTTCTAGATACTCTCAGGAGAAAGCCCATTTGCCTAATGTTAACATTTACACAGAGGGATAAATGGGCATATCCAAAAGCTAAAGGTAGGATGTTTTTTCTTTACAGGTGAGGCAACCATAGACTATATATAGAAGAAGGATAAAGCCTCCATGGTGTACAAAAAGGAAGCTTACGCGGAAGTGCCTTAAACCTGCATTAAGACCCACATTAGAGGGAAAGCAAAGCTGTTGATATACCAGTTGCTTTATGCCCTGAGCTCTGGGCAGTGACCAAAAGAATGATGTCATGGGCCCAAATGAAATGTAGTTCCTCATAATGGTGGAATCTCCCTTTGAAGAGGGAGGGCCTGAGGGGAGAGACAATAGTCTTCCACATCGGAAGGAGCCAGTTGAGGTGATTCAGGCAACTAACTAGTATGCCTCCTCTGTGAGGTGTTTCAGGCATGCACTGGGGTAGAACCAGGACACACTGGCTTGAGAACATCTCACTGTGTAGAGGGAAGTCTGGACCTGAACAACCATGGATGGATGGCCCCCGTGTTTACTTGATCATATTACTTTGCTGTTGTAGTCTCAATCATCAGATTCATGTCTTAATGAATACAACATGATGTTCAATTATGGTTTAATTTAGATGAAAAGAGATTGCAAAGTAAGATTTATTGTGTGGCTACCTTGTGATTGACAAGTCACAACTGTGTAAGCACGAAGTGTGCCTCGGTTTCTCAGCTACATTTACCACTCGCTCGTCAAGCCCAGGCCAGCACAGTGGTGCGGTGGTTTAAAATGTCACTTAACGAGATTGTCCTGGATTCTAACACACCAGTGAGCTGGTTGTATCATATGTCCCCCTGCGTTTCCATGGGTTCTTTTAAGGTACTCTAGCATCCTTGCATAGTACAAAGATATGCATATGCACATGTCCATAGGTTGGACTGTGAGTGTGAATGGCTGTCTGGGGTGCACCCTGCTCTTTGCTCTGTGGCAGCTGGAATAGACTCCAGTCCATCCATGACCCTGAACTGGCCAAGCAGTTAAGAAAATCGATGGACGATTGTCAAGTTGAGTTTGAGAAAAACGACGGCAATGGTGAAAATGCTCAAATAGCATGTAAATCGCTTCACAAATGAGTGAATCTCATTACGGCAGCTATCTTTAATATATAGTCTATGCACCTGACACAGTGTCAGCCACAGACAATAACAAAGCATTATGTTACTGCTATTAAGTGCTACTGACTGAGTAGCGGCTAATTCCCACAGCTGACTTATGGACAGTGAAACATCTACTTAGCAAGCCTGGCATGGCATCAGTCAGTCAGCTGTTGCTGCAAGGAGTATTTCAGATTTAGTAGATGTTAAGTATAAAGATAAAAACATGCTTTAAAAACAAATAATTACCTGGATTATATTATGCAACTGAACGGTTCAATAGTCAAGATATGAATGTATTTATCATACGTTCTTCTCATCTCCTAAAAACAAGAAGAAAACAAAAAGGAATCTCTGCATTTTTTCTTTATGAGGAATATAATAGGTCCCTAAGAGCAGAAATGAATTCTCTTCAAAGTGACTGGTATAAAGGGAGTACTCATAAAAATTCTTGCTTTCTCTGACCGTGACTGCAGCTGTATCACAGGAAGTATGCTGCAGAGTGGGTGGGGATGGATGCATGAATACACCAACAAAGAGAATACAGTTATATTACAAGGAAGGCACAAGCAGAACGAGGCACAGAGCAAAGCAAAGACAGAAAAACAACGAGAGAACAAACAGAATGCTGATTTGAATGCCTCTACAAGTTGTTGTCTGTTGCGTTGTGGTACAGTCTTATGAGCGCCGTATCAGCACAAAAGATCCCTTAAATACCAACCAAACTCCACATCTCCAAAAATTGCTATACTCCACACAAGCAGTACATGTACAAATGCAAAAAAAACCCCCCAAACAAACAAAAAAAAGTAGAAAGGGATTGAGGAGAAAAAGAGAAGAGAGAGTGAGAGAAAGGCCAATAGTGTGAGAACATGACAACAACATAGTTACATAAGAGATAGAAGCAGCATGGGAGCTACCATAGGGTAGCTCCTGGGCTTCTGCGAGTTGCAGAATGACGCATTGCCCTCACATACACACACACACACTCACAAACCCCTCTCAGTGCAGTAAATGGCACATATTCACACCGATGTGCTCTATGCAAGAGAAGCCACACCCACACATTTATCACAATCTAGCTCACGACAGCAGGAGTGACAATACACTTACTATAACACTGCCTAGCAGCAGAGGAGCAGAAATACAATATTTACAATCAGTTCAATCCATGTACTATTAGGAGACCACAGGGTACAGCAGCCATGAGCCAATAAAATAATAAGTAGCCTTATATCCACCCACTCTTCTTGTATGGGGTCCCTAACTGATATTTTGGCTTTTCCCAGCCATTAAAGCTGCTTTATACCTCTGCATGTAGTCTGACTGATAATAAATGGTGAGATTTATCAAGTGCAGCTCAGCTGCTAAATGTCAGATTTTGAGCCTAGGCAGGAATAGATGACTGATGGGGCTAACCTTTTTTTTCTAAGATCTATAAAGCAGGAAAATTTGCAATCAGCAAACTTACTATCTACTTAATTTATTCTTTCAATGCAATCTATTTATATAGCACAAAATTACTACTGTAGTCATCTCAAGTCACTTCCTGTTGTAAGGTAAATAGGGCTTTCTTATCCCGATAACGATATATATTGCAAAATAGTACATTTTCTGTAAATTATGTGAATCTTGGGCAACTCGACTTGTGTGAAATGTTTTCAGCTGAGCATCGTGTACCTGGAGTCGAGTGTTTTGACCGATGCATGAAGCTACACCTTTTTAGACACAAGTAGTAATGGCCGCCTTTTTGTCTGTGAGTATTTATTACACGGCGTGCTGCGGGAAAAGCCTGTTCTAACGTTTGAGTCTAAGGTTTATTTTCAGCACTTACGTATAAGTAAACGTATAATATGAAACGATAGATGTTTTCATATCGTCATCCGACATACATCGTCGTATCAAACAGCCCTAAAGGTAAAGACCCTACAAAAACACAGAGAAAGCGCAAACAATCACATGACCCTCTTTGGGGGCTCAAATGCTTGGTGACAGTGGAAAGGAAAAACTCACTTTTAACAGGAAGAAATCTCTGCAGAACCAGGCTCAGGGAGACAGTTTCAAGCGTTGATACATTTCAAAATAGATGAATATTTTGACGCGCTTTCTTACTGATGTTTATGAAACAGTGTTCATTTTCAAGCCCATCTTTGTGTTAGATCTTTTTCACATTGTCTTTAAAAATACAATTTGCTTTTGTAGCAATCACGCTGCTTGGGTAGCTATTTTTAAATGCGGGCACACACACACACACACACACGCATAGGTGAGATCAACTGATGAGCTTGAGGAACCTGCATTCCTCCCATCTGGGAATGTAGAAGCAAGCTGCTGTAGAGCGCTTTGCCCTAAACGCAGGAAATCAATATCCTGCAAGTTAATGAGATAGACCCCCTAACCTCAGCATCTGATTAGATAAACAGATTAGCAGCAAAACACACCACCGCCATTAGGTGAAGGGAGTGCAGATGCACACTGCTCATGATAGGCCCATTACACACACTGGCAAACTAACAATTAGTAATGAACATAAAAACAGAATGAAGCTGCTGATGTTCCTCCCAGAAAGATTCCCTTTGCGTTATTATCATCGTGTTAGGGATTAGTGCTTAATGCACTAGAAGTAGCAGTAATTTGATGGTGAAGGTGTTTTAATTGGGTTGTTTTTCAGTTTTTAACTATAATAAAAAATGTATTCACATCACAAAACAGAAAAAAACCCCAGCCACATTACCTTTTGAGGCATCTTATGTTCACATATAATCCATGCTGTTTTGTCACTTACCTAAAAAAGAGAACCGAAACAGAAGGGAGACAGAAGGGGAGAGAGAAGGTGGGGAAACAAAAGAATAATAGTTATCAGGATAATCTGTTGACTGCCCTGAGTTGTAATTTGTGCTTAAACAGGTAGCATTGTATATTGTATGTTACTCCACCTGCTTTGTTTCACTCAAATACACACAAGCTGAAAAAATGAGAAAGGCTGGGATTGTATATCAATACACTGCAGTGGCGAGAAAGCCGCTCTCTCCTTATCTTTCTCCATCCCAATGCAAGAAATTGATCTGAGTCGAGCCTCCCATATTCAGCTTCCCATACCCGCCCCCCTTTGTTATCTGTGTCCAGAACTGATTAAAATGCCTGTAAAATTATAGCGATGTCATAGATGCTGAGAAAAAGAAGGCCACTGCAAGAACCACATATCACTAGTAAACTGATGTAGTTTAGGAAACTGGGGGAGAGCAGCCTGCCCTTTGGATAACAGAGATGAAAAAATACTTAAACAAAATAAACAATTTGAGAAAATGAAAATTTTAACTAATAAATTATACTAGTACCATACCATTAAAATGGTGGTTAAAACACACAGACACACACACACACACACAATCATATACTTGTGCCTTCCACCTGGCTGTGTCAGCAACAGCACAACACAAAAGGTTATAAAAAGTCAAGAGGTGCAAGACTGACTGAATGGCATTTGTGTGAGGTCACTTTTGTTAGGTGACACTATTCGCCAGGGTGAATATAACGAGCATAATAGTAAATTTTTAGACACACCAGTTTTTATGATTAATTTCAAAAGGTCAGCCAAGCTCTTGTTCAACAACAGGAGCAGTTAACATAAACAGTTAATATAAACCTTGATCTGGCTCATGTGTGGATTAATGTTAGCCATTTAACTATTAGCAACTCCACATTTTGACATCCCTGGTTGGTTTTGTTCTTACACTATCATAGTAACCTGGTTAGGATTAGCATTACAATGGACCTATGACATAGTCAGAGTCTTCAGTTAGCATTAGCCAAGAAGTTAGCTAATGCTAAAAAGTATCACTAGCAAACCAACAACAGTAACCTAAATTTCGCTAATATCAAACCTAACTTGATAATATATTTATTATATTGTATAATTTATGAAGAAAACACTTGAAAAACTTGCTCCATAAGAGAGTTTTGCATAAAGAATGGCATTTTTTTTACCTACATTTCAAAGCTATGACATGCCAGTTGAATTTTAAAAGGTCAGTAAAACTTAAGAATTTCAACAACACTTAAGTAGTAAACAATTGGCATAAACATTAACCTGGTTCATGTGCACATTAACGTTAGCCGTTTAACTAGCAGCCGCACGATCTGATATCCTTGTGTTGGCGTTGTTTCTACATCATCATAATCACATTGGTCCAGGATCAACATTGCAACTGTCCAGGGACATTGGCTAAGCATTCAGTTAGCATTAGCCAAGACATTAACTTCTAATTAGCAAGCTAATGTTATTAAAAACTATCACTAGCAAACCAACATGAGTAGCCTAAATTTGGCCAGTCACATAGTTTATCCTGGACTAACATTATTATGGCAAAGGATGCAGAAACAACACCCGCACCTGGATATCAGATACACCATTTACTCATATTAGCTGTCTATTAAGTTATCAGCAAGGTAGCAGCTAATAATGTGGGCGCTAGAAAGCAAATGTTATCAATCTATTCTGTCTCTTTGAAATTCTAGTATCATGACAGTACTAATCATCACTACATTTTTCTTTTATTAGATACCTGGAGCAAAACTTGGATCAGTTTTAAAAACTGTGACACAAGAGAAACACTAAACTGAAACAATGAGCAAGCAGCATCCACATAAAGGACGACTTTTTAGTATAGGTAAAGTCACTACTGCTGCACTGCAGTACTGCAGAGCAATATTAAAATATATGTTATAGGATCATATAAATGTGTTTATGTCCTGCAGCTGTCAGACTGCATTTATACTGTTTATACTGTAAAAGCTATCACATTAATATCGGAAGGGGCACTATCTTTAAAAATTTGAGGTTTTAAAGTTGTTGTTTTTTTAATTACTACCTCAGTGCTTAATTAACAATAAAACACAGTATTACTATCAAAGTCAATATTCGGTCATACTGACAAGACTACAACCCACCAGTGGGCCTTTTGATTTCCATCCATCAACTCCCATCCCCCACACGTCTTCCTTCCCTGCATTTTTCTGTCTATCTTCCCTCTTGGCCAAAAAGGTTTGTAGCACGTTTAAATTGAAATGTCAAACATCTAGAAGAGGCACACCAACCAAAGTGAATGGCTGGTGTAACAATCAAAAAGGTAGACTCAAAGGAAATGAAACTAAAATGTATCTTGCAGAGTTATGCTCAGAAGAAATGAGGCAAACTGCAACACAGAACGAAATCTAGATCCACAGATATGACAGTAAGCAGCGCCTTAAATGAAAAGGCCAGACACACAGGCAGGATGACAAATGAAAACAGTCTTTCTTCTTCCAGCCATTGAAATCAAATTTATATCCCAAACTACTGATAAACACTTAAAATGTCACTATGCATCATTCAAGACAGTGAGAAAGAGCCTCAAGGAAATTTTTAAATCCTTATTTAAATCCTTTATTTACTGAATATTCAAGAATATTAGAAATATTCTTACTGTTGATAAAATGAAAACTTGCTTTCCTTTTAAAAAGTAACCACCTACCACCTAGACATTTTTTTTGTCCTTAAAACATGCGTGATTTATTCCACCGACAATTTGAGAAAGACATAAATGTAACATTAACGGCTCTTGCATAACCATCTCAGTCTACTCTGTCAGTCATTATTCAGGAACATCTTTGAAATGTCTTGCTCAAGGGACAAAGAAGAGCCTTTTAAAGGGAGAACCTGCTGGAGATACAACACTATCCATTCGCAAATTGTCATTGGTGACATTTATGGAGAGGCAAAAGGTTTGCGGGCAGGAAAGACACCAGGCTTTAAAGAATACACACACTTTCAGACTCATTTCTCAGTATGGCAGCCCAGACCTGACTGCACATTACTTGAACTAAAAGATATAACTGGGAAATAAGTAGAATCATCAGTTCACAGCCCTTTATTATATGGGGCGATCGTGGCTCAAGAGTTGGGAGTTTGCCTTGTAATCGGAAGGTTGCCGGTTCGAGCCCTGGCTCGGACAGTCTCGGTTGTTGTGTCCTTGGGCAAGACACTTCACCTACTGCCTACTGGTGTGGGCCAGAAGGGCCGATGGCGCAATATGGCAGCCTCGCTTCTGTCAGTCTGCCCCAGGGCAGCTGTGGCTACAACTGTAGCTTGCCTCCACCAGTGTGTGAATGGGTGAATGACTGGGTGTGTAAAGCGCCTTGGGGTCCCTAGGGGGGACTAGTAAAATGCTATACAAATACAGGCCATTTACCATTTATTTTCTACAAATGGATGTGCACACTTGACTGCACTGGGAGAAAAGGGAGGATATGATGTATTTCATATCGGCTATCCTTCAGCCCGTATGTAACCTCAGCAAAAGCCCCATGACTCATGAAACCAGGCATCACCGGTGCCTTTGACTGCACACACTGTGAGCTCATGCTATACATGTCCTGCATGGAGCCAGTGCCAAAGGGTAGGCTGAAAGCTACAGTGACTAAAGCCCATTCTGCTCCAGGACTGTGAGTGAAGGGGTAAAGGACAACTCTCTTCAGTTAGCAGATTCTAATGAGGCATGTTTCCGTGGTGACTGGATTCTCAGCAGGTGATTTATGACATTGCGTAGTCATCACCTCCAGAGCTTCTGGTCCTAGAGTGAAGGGCGACAGCTTGTGATTGGGAACAGCTGTGGAAAACAGGTGTGTGCTTCTCATTACGGCCATAGCGAGATAATGATGCTTTTTAATCACTAGCCCAAGATACGAGACTGCGTGCGTGTGTGCATGTAGGACAGCGTGAAGATTCGTAGCTTTGTATGTGCTTAGTTGCATTGGAAGTGCATGTTTGCACCTTTCATGAAGGATTTGTAGAGAGATTTGCATGTCTTTTCAAGTGTAATTCTGTACATGTGTATCTGTGTTCTGTGAGCACTTGTGTGAGAGTGGATGGATAATGAAAGAGAAAAATCAACCGGTAATAGGATACGAGCACAAGCATCATCTCCCCAGAAAATACTTGCTTTTTTTTATGGGCAATTCCAAAATGAAAGCACCAAGCAAGAAAGCAGTGACGCAAATAGTACAAGGGCCACATGCCGCTTTTCCACAAACTGCAAAGCATTGTCTCCATGTTGTAGTGTGGATTAAAACCCTGTTATCGTGTCTTTTCCCTCTCCTTTTTTAAGCTCAAGAGGAAGAATAATCAGGGCTATAAAGGAAGGTGAGGGTGGTATAAAGGCAAAAAAGAGAAAGGAAAAAGAAGGTCTTCAATTTTGAGGCATCACCTCTGAGCAACACTTAAGAACTTAAGCTCCACAATAAACAGAAATAACAGAGCTCTAATTAATCATAGCAGCTTATTCCTCATGTCTCGGTCTAAAATTGGGAACCCACCGATAGCTGCTTTCCCACCCTGAGCAAGTATTGTGGATCCCCTCATGGGGAGGCAGGCTTGTACACATGCATTACATAGTACGCAGGCAGAGGAGAAAAAAAGCACACTTAAAAAACAAATGCATGCATTGGTTGCACATTCAGTTTATCAACAAATTATGTCTGCTCAGCCACCCACTTGCAATATATAACTGCACCATACAAGCCCTGCATGCATCAGTAAATACACATTAGACTTAGTCTGAGCACTGGCTGCTAAATTTTGGAAAGAATAGAGAAAATATGTGTGATTTAGCGATCAATGTAATGGATTAGAGTTAAAGTGGAGTTCTTAGGCCTGGTCATCATAACAAATGCCTTTAGTTCAGTTCAAATCATTGATCTCACTCTGCTGTTTTTCAAATTTTTTCTCAGTGGTGAAACTGAAGCAGGAATTATGTGCATGTACGTGCACCGAATAAGAAGCAAGGATGGCCGAACAAAGGAAAAATTACCAATATCACATTTTGGAGATTTTATCCAATGCTTTACTTGTATTGTTTCTTGTACACTACTAGCTGCACATAGAAAAGGTTTGCAAAGTCTATACCAAAGTTATTTTCATGTAAAAACAACACTGTTGCTGAGCTGTCAGAAATAATTAAGCTGAGGAATAGCTTGGCCTTGTAGCCCACCAGTATTTTCTAGAGACACTTTTGCAAAGTCAAACTCTAAAATTCATCAGTCATAAACAAAGTCGAATGAACCCAAGAGCCTGTTTATGTACATCCCCACAACAATTTATGGAATGGACTTCATCATATGTTATTTATAAACAGACAATAAATGCCAGTTAATACGTTACTTTATCATACTCCATGATCATCACTTCATCAGCAAAGTGGTTACTGAGTTCATAAATGAATTAAAAGGCATAGACTTCTACACAAATTGGTTTCTTTTTGCAGTTTGGTGAGTCGCCCCCTGCTGGCAAACGGAAAGAATGCAGGTTTAAGGCAGTTGTGCATTGGATTTATATACTATAATTCATACTAATGTTGCACAATTAAATTAATCTTCATCTCGATCACTATTTTGGCTTCCAACAACTAAATGAACATGACTCCATGATATTTAAATCAGCACCCGAGAATGTGCCAGCATGTGCCACATTCTCAGGCTGAGTAACACTAAGTTAAAGGCAGATATGCAGCAAAAATCAAATGTGTGGCACAACCGAAGGTGAAGAGCTCGTCCCTCACAGCGTCTCATCATCCATTGTTGGGAAATAGTTTGGATTTACTGCGAGTAATTAAAAGTAAAATCATGCACAAAGAGTGGTAAGTTGTGTCTGCAATGGAAAGCAAAACAACCGACTTATTCAAAAGGTGCCACATATGTTATGGTACAGTTTGTTTGTTTTTTGTTTTTTTCATTTAATGTAATGTAATTTAATTATTCTTCCAAGAAATTAACGGAATTTAGGTGAATAAGGAGGAACAATTTTACTTTGATGCAAAGATTTGAACAAATGCGAGAGCAGCGTTCAGATCATGATGCAAGAAAAACATTTTTTGCTACTAAAATCAATAAATAATTATGACAAGTAATTGTGATCTCAATGATGATCAAAACAATCATGATGATCATTTTGCCTCCCAGTCATGCAGCCCCATTATAAACCGTACGCAAAGCGAAAGCTGTTGTCTTCCCTTTCCTCTAGAAACATTCTGAAGGCAGAGATTTTGTGAATAATTTCAGGGGACAGGAACAAACACCCAGACAGGGCAACACATTATAGATGATAGAGAAACATTAATGACATTGCATTGCTCATCTGCGCAGCTTCTTGCCTTGTTTTCACTCCCAATGCACGGCATGAATGAACTAGCATATTTCCCAAAAGGAAAACACAAGCTGCTTTAGGCTGTACATGGAGCTGAAGCCTTATAGGAATTATGCCGAGGATACTCTGCCTGTCAGTATACATTAGGTTTCCATTATATTTATGATTTACTTGTACGGTTGGGCTACGAAGGTCTGTTCATGTGCAGTTATATGGTTGTTTGTTTTGCAGTGTTATACGTTGAGTAACAGTCTGTCACGTGAAATGAATTCCTCCCAGCAGACAATAAAGATATCATCGTCACGATCATCAAGTTACTCTTGCATCTTGTTACGGTCTTTTCCATCTAAATGAATAATGCAGGCTTCCTCTCCTCATGTGGAATCAGCCTCCGAATGCCAAGATTATAAATAAGGTTGTACAAAATGAAAATTTAAGCCCTCTATGATAATATTCAAACATTAAATCTTAAACAAGCTCTGCATCACTTTCAAATTTCATACTTTTTTTTTTTTTTAGATTTCAGTTCCAGTGCACTCATTTAGACTGTAGTGTTACGGATGTTAGAGTGTTTTTGTGATCAAAAAGGCGATGATTTTTAATACAACAGGAGGATGTGACAGCAGTTGCACGTCTTGCATCGCATTACTTGGCTCAAGATCAAATGCCAGTTGCTGAATCACACGTAAACATGTTCATCAGCAATCTAACAAAAGGGCCTCTGGAGGTTAATGTGCTGATGCACGCTAAAAATCAACTTTGTAATATATGGTGGATCTTTCATCACTTACTTCACCATCTCTTAAAGATAAATGGATGAGGTTTTCTTATTTATGTCTCTGCTTAGGCTTGAGTACTGTAACACCTCACAGAAAGACAGCAGGGTTTTGTTTGGTTTGGTTTGGCTTTTTTGCCAAGCTAAAATGGGCCTTTGAGAGGTTACTACACATAAATCTTTATACATTTAAGACAAAGAGTCGGTGTCATCTTACCTAACAGCGGTCTATGTGTTTTCCTGTTATTTCTGGATATTTGAAGAGCAAAAGTGTTTTTTATGCGCAAGTAAATGAAACCCCACAAAACAATTTTGTCACACTAATGGCAATTTTTGTTTGAGGAAAGACCAAAATCTCTTTAGCGGGTGCCTATTTTGTTTTATATGCAGCCCTGGATAGAAACTTTAGGAGGTGCCATATCAACAGCCTGGGGCATTGTTAAAAAGAGGGTTTGCACTGGCCACCTCAGCAACCCAAAAAAGGCCTGTGAGACCACAGAAGAAAACTAAACTGCCTTCCTGGGTGAAAAAAAAAAACAATGCAGCGTAAGGAACACTTTTGACAAGGTAGGTGTGTTATTATCAGCATCTACAATCAAATACGTACCTTATGAATATCTACTGTTGAGAGGGTTTCCTTCCGTATGCAACGCACGGCTAAAATAAAGGGCTAAATTAGCTGCAATGAAACCACAATTAACCTGTACCAGAAAGTGAAGAAACAATCCATCCACCTATCCGATTCAGGGTGATGGGGGCTTAGGTACACCCTGTACATGTCAATAGTCTGTCGCAAGGCTAACACAGAGACAGACACAATTTGCACACATATTCACACCTATGGGGAATTTTAAAATCATCTAATACCACGCTCTGGATTTCTTTGAACTGTGGGGGAAAGGAAGAGTACACCAGACGAACCCACACCACACGACAAGGGGAGAAACTACCGGGCAGATGGTGGATTCAAACCCAGAACCTTCTTACTGTGAGGCAATGGACGACACCACTGTGCTACCCCAGGAAAGCTCTCTGTGGCTTTTATTTCTGGCAACTAACTGGGTCTATTGATGATATGATTGCTGATTGAAAGCATGAATTCTGAAGCATGTAGAACTTTCTGCTCAGATTTTGTTGCAAAACTGTGAGGATGGGCCACTCCAGTGCTGACCGAGAGTCACTTAAAACATACCAGGAAAGCAAAGCATTCGCTTCCTAAGGCAAAACATTAAATGTTATAAAAAGTCTCATCAAGTATGCTTTTCACTAAACTGAAGGCAAGTGCATTAAAGGCTTCGCCAAGCATCACAGTGCAGCAAACTCAGCATTTGGTGTTCCAGACTCCCACGCAATCATTGACTGTGAAGGATTTGCATTCAAGTATTAAAGATAATTCAGAGTATTTGCAATAACTTTTAAGCTTTAGGGGGGATTACTTAAAAAAAAGTTTAACTTTTAAATGGTTAATTACTTTACAGCTTTAATTGCTCCCATTAAACAAAGCTGCAAGCCAACACCTTCATTTTTCAAATCCAGCGGGGCAGTCTGAGAGCCCGAGATGCAGCCGAAGAAGGCTAAACAATGCAGACATCCTTTTCCTCAGCTATATCCATCAGCCTCTCCCGTGGGAGTCTGCAAACCATATTCAATGTGTACCAGGTCTTCTCCCAGTTGGACGCACCTTATAACCTCTGTTGGAAACATTCACGAGAGGCAAAGAGCACCTTTGGTTCTTTCATAGCAAAATTCCAGTAGAGCCCTTGTTCAATCTCTGCGTGTCAGCCCAAACACCAGGAGAGTGAAATTCATTTTAACAGCTTGAGAAATCAGATTTCTCTCACACCAAACCACAATATACTTCTTTCAGAAGAGGAAGAAAAACTATGTGTGCTTCTTGGATGGACTTTTAATATGGATGAATACTGCTTTAAGACATCTGGCTTCGATATATTGTGTGTCCCTCTGCATACAAGAAGACAAAAAAAAGAAACACAGAAGTTTTGTAAGTCCCTTGCTTTACGCAGCAGAAACAAGTTAGAGTCTAAACAAAGAAGCCAATGCAGAAGAAGGCCACTGATGCAAACGACACCAATCGCACTTTCATTTTCTTCCTTCCATTCCCCCCCCACCTTCCCCGCAGACCTCCACGTCCTCCTCTCTGGCATGTGAGATAAGCTTTCTGTCAAATACCAATTTTAAAAGAAGATTAAGTAGTTCTGGCTCTCAAATCAATTTTACCCCCCACTGCAACATGAAGACAAGTGCATACACATAAATACACACCAACACATAAGGGCCAGCACATCGAGATATCAACACACATTTCATTCCTGAGAGACGACACGGCACCGCGGCGCCTTAATCAAACCCACAACAGAAGTAATTAAGAGACGCTGTGGCATGATGGCCATTATTTCTTTAGTCAAACATCAAGGTACATTGGATTCTAAAATTAGCTCCTTATTTGCAGCTTATTCAATATGCCAGAGCACAATGAGGTTGGAGTCTAGCAGTGTTTTTTAAGTCCAGTGACAGCTCGGCGCTGTAACACACACAATAACATTTCTATTGTGATCTAAGCCAAATAAACAACTATTTTCTCCTCCTTGACAGAGAACCTTTTCCACCTTTTATACAAAATAAATCATTTATTAGAAAAAGAAGGAAAGGAAAGTAGTGGTTGAAGACTATGGCTTGAACAAAATTCTTGCAATGAATTTGGATCCTTTTTCCATTAAAATGCCCACTCACAGTCAGCTGTCATCCTCAAAGCAGCTTTGCTGTGTCAAGCCGTGGATAAAATGGCAATAAAACTGAGTCAGTCTGCTATTAGTTTGTAATTGAATGGGGCAAGTTAGCATTTTGGTCCATGCAATCTAATTGTGATAATAAAGATTAATAGTCACAAATTCACATTAAGTATTTACACTCAGATTCCAGCCAGAACTTCATAGATTTTAAACAGAAATTCAGAAATTCCTCCGCAAACATTGACATAGTTACAGCAGGAAAGGGATTTAACTGTTAGATGGCAATTATTTGCAAGTCTTCCTCAGTCTCTCAAATCTCTTCTGACCCCCCCCCCCCCCGCCCCAAAACAAACAAACAAACAAACAAACAAACAAATAAACAGACAGACAAACAAACAAAGAGACAAACAAAAACAAAAATGACCCAGGTCAAAATGATCTTGGTTCCTCCTTTGCCCAGCCTTTGCTCTACCTCTCCATCAAATCTAATCAAAATCAGTCAGGTGGTTTTTGTGTAATCCTGCTTACAAACTGACAGATGGGAAAATATGACCTCCATCAAGGTGCCACCTACTCTGCGGAGTTACAGTCCAAAAGTGAGTATAAATGAGTGCTGAAATTTAGGTTGCACATTCCAGAAAATACAAGACAAGCAATCAAAGCTCATATCAGGTTGAGCAAAGCAACAGTGAAACAGAAGAGCAATATTTCCACAAACGGTAAGAAAGCAAGAGGGCGTTTGATCACAAAGCCTTTCAACATCCTTGGAAACACAGCACTGCCTCAGCACTGTTGGCATGAAGAGTTCATTTCCAGGTGAGCTCCCTGTTGTCACGGAAACCAGTGGGTATATTTTTCAGTGACCAGTCGAAGGAAGGCCCTTTTCTCATAAATCAATGAGAAATTCAAATGTGACAAGGTCCTCTGACAGCTTTCTAAAATCAACAGCTCTATTTTTTCTGAGGCTTAATGCATTCTTAAGTGTACTTTCAGTATGTATGCAGTGATGGGGAAACTAGTTTGAAAGCACAGCTTTACAGGCTACCAATTACATCACTGGAAGAAGCTGTAAGAAAAGGTTAGCTTAGGGAGAAACCAAGTTTGGTTAACAAAAAAAAATATGATAGTTTACTTATAATACAAAATCAGAATAAAATATAATTTAAAAAAATCACATGCCAGCAAAAGCGGCATACAGAAACCAAGAAACATAATAGTGTTCTTATAATCCTATAATACTGTGAGAATGTGAGAAAGTGGAGGAATGTATGCTTGGTAATGTATATATTTGTATTTGTATGCATCCATCAGTCAGACACCTTCCTTCAAGTTGGTGCACTCATTGATTACTCAGGTAACCTCTAAAGTTGCACAAATAGGCATTTCTAGACACTTGTTAATTAAAAGCAGTAATCACTATCTGCACTTTACACCTAGTATGTTCATGTTTCTTTTGATTAACATTAAGAACTACTGAACTGAAATAACACTGACCCAAAATAGTTTGTACTACAGTAGCTAACACAGAAAAAAAGATGATGACAAAAAAGGAAATTTAACAGCTTCAAACATTATGGAAATATGAGAACAGCTACCAGGAGTGCAAAATTAATTCACTCAGACTGAGCCTTATATCTGCTTATTGTAGATTTAAAAAAAAAAAACACATCATAATGTAATACACGTTGAATGCAGGCTTCTTGAAGTGCAGGAGCTTTTCAGCCAGAACAGGTCATTCAGAGTTCATATCGTGTGAATCACTCTGCCTCACCTCGCTCTCATCCTGTGGCAACGTTCAAGTGCTGGACAGGCTACATCCTGGATTGAAAGTATTATTTTCTTGATGAAGCTGTGCTGTTACTGCCAATTACATACTGTATATAGCGACGGCATGGCCATGCAATGTCACTGGAAAGATGAGTGGAATTGTAATAACATTACAGTTTTGTCTACTCCTAAACTGTCTACATTTAGGAGCATGATTGTGCTCAAAGTATTCATCCACTGTAACGTAATCATGCATGTCATCAGTAATCCTTTTACTGGCAGTAGTAGTTGGAGAGTCAGAAAATAGCAAGACAGTGTAAAAAGGAGAGAATTTAATACAAAACATGAAAGAATTACCATTAAACATTACCTTGACTGTCAGTGATCGTGTGTGCACACTGAATACGAAGCTACAGCCAGTTAAATCCCATCACTTCTAACACCAACCACCCCTTAACTGTTTTACCTTGAAATTGTTTATAGCAACTATTACCCCACGGATCAGAATGCACACCGACCTGTGATCCCTCATTGTTAGCTAGCTTACTAACTGATATAAAAGACATTTGTATTCACTGTAAGCAAAATGATTTTTTTTTTTAATCTTTTAAAGTCAGTCTAATGCTGCAATATTATATTGATATTGCAATATTATATTGATGAAAACCATCGTTTGCTGGGATCAGCAAACAACACAGCCTAATGCCACAGTGTATTCAAATATTAGAGCAGCAGAACCAACACGATTGTGCAGCAAAATTAATTTACAGCCCGGAAAAAGTTGACCATCTGTTTTATTTTTTTGGTGTTTTTTTAAGGCCTCCCAACTTTCTAAGCTTGCTACAGGTAGTCCAAGGAAAGAGATGAAGGTTTTCCAGGAACAGCACAAAAAGTCATGGAAGTTTAGGTACTTGGAGGAGGACCACATTCAGTAACCATCAGTGAATGCAGGCTTCCAAATCTTCCTATGCTGAAGCCAGGAGAGGATGTTTTGAACAGAAGAGGTTCCTGTTGCACTGCTGCAGATTGCAGTGTTTAATCAGACTTATCTACAGTACAGTACGCACACATGACTAACAAAGCTTTTTCTGCAGAAATGATTTTATACTTTCAAAGCCTTAAACAGCGACTGTGCTCATCAAACCGTGCGGATAGCTTTTGATTAAAAAAACCCAACACTTATCTGCATTACGAGGCAGCATTAACTCACTGCACTATCCTTTGTATTTATACTAGCCGTCTGATCAGAGGTAATTTGTAATTCTCTTGTCATTCATCTGTCTGAAGTGGCTGTTGCCTGACCATTTCCACCTACAAACAGCACTGAATTAATAAAACCTTTTCAAAAAATTCACCGCATGAACTGACGACGAGCTAAAAGCAAGGCTAACAGCTTGTATCACAAATATATCTCATTAGTGTGACAGCATTTACATATCCTGCGTTACAAGATCCTGAAAGCATGTTAACAGGGAGGGAAACACTCGTGTCTGACACTTCCAAAAAAAAAAAAGTATATTTGGCTGAAGTAAACCTGCAGACTTTTGGAGTTTGTGCGTATGAGTGTGTCCGTGTGCTTTTGTGTGCTGTGGGGGAAGTGTGATGTAACTATTTTCCAGTGTGTTTCCTGTTTCCCTGTTTACACTGTGTGTGGGCATTACTGCACTGTGTGTTGCCAAGCAAGTGAGCCTTTGGGACTGAAGAGCAGACATTTTTCAGTTTACTGCGCCATCTACTAAGAGGTAATAAGAGTCTGCTGTATACAATCCAAGCTAGGTTTACTGAGCAACTGAGAGTAATGCTATGTCAAGCAACTTATTATGCTGAGTACCTATTGTAAAATTTGTGAATATGGTTGGCTTTAAATTTGAAATATTTCGCAGTGAAATAGGGACTAAAATGTCTAAAACCTGCCCACCCACCAGGTTATATCTTACATATGCTATACACCATTTTTTCACTCTCCTGTGGTTTGACAGTTGCAATGAGCATCCATTTGAAGCTGTTGGAGGGCTGAGATGAGTTCTAAGCACCCTGAACTAATCTTTTCCCTCCAGGCCATTAGTCAGGCACTCCCTAAAACCCAGGACAAAGGCTAGTTAATGTAGCTGGACACAATGCACGGCGCTGTGTCTACAATGTATTCACAAATCTCGACATTTACTGGATAGCACGCAGCATTCATTTTCTTTTACTGCAATGATGAAATATTGTTAGCTTTACTAGATTGCAAATATATTATTTACTAAGCGATTAGACATATGTATTCCCCAGCCAAATTCAAGTGGCTGCTGGAGGTTTCCCGGCAGTCCCTGTGAAATTACTCAAGCCCCAGTCATGCAGGGCTAGTGACTGGAAGGTGAGCCCATGGCAACCACTGGTCGCTAGGGAAAGGTGTGTAATACCTGACCATTTGGTGAGCGGTTGTTTGCTATTGGTCACAAAGAGGTATGCAGTGCTGACTGAAAGTCCTCTTTCCAGTTGCTTTAGTGGGTATCTGCAAAATGCTAGACACCAATTTGACTGCAAATTCTCACCACCTAGCCTCTTTGATAATTTAAAGAAGGAAATGTAAACCAGGAACGGTGACTGATCCCTTTCAAAGTAAAAGTTGCGTCTTTAAAAATATGTTGGTTTCAACAGCAAAACTTTTACTTTAACATCAAACCGCTTCAACTCATTTAGCTGGTTAGTTTGTGAGTTTTTGAAGACAAAAACAAGAAGGTTTGTGATGCAGCACCCTCTTTGTCACAGATTTCACCCAGCAACAGCAATTCTCACCAATCGGTCAGTGAATAAACATCTTTCCTTAGCAACCAGAGGATTCCCGGGGCCATGAACCAGTTCTTAGGCCTGTGTGGCTGAGACCTTAGTGAGACAATCATAACACATTTTTTCTGCTGAAGTACTTTGTAGTAAACTATGGGTGAGTCTTGTCTTAGGGGTGACTTTAGCTCAGGAAGTAGAGCTAGTCATCTGCTAATTGGAAGGTTGGTGGTTTGATTCCTGACTGTTGTAGTCTGTATGCCAAAGTGTCCTCAGGCAAGATGCGTTCATGACTGTATGTGAATGCCAGATAAAAAAAACAAACTTTTAAGTGTAGAAAAAAAACTGTTTGAATGAGGCATGTTGTACAGAGTGCTTAAATAGTGAAAAAGCACTATATAACAACTAGGGATGCAACGATACCAATTTTTACAAACCGATACGATACCGATACTTGGATCTGAGTACTTGCCGATACAGAGTACAAAAACCGATACTTCTACCACACACCCACACATACAAATGCAATGAATTGGAAGACAGGTTTTATTTTATTCTCTGCCGATAAAAAATAAAATCTTAATAAAAATGACCACAAAAAAATTTCAAGTGAAAAATAAGCACTTCAGTTAAATTATTGCAGAGTCTCCACATTGTAATTTAACAAAATACCACTGAACTATTGGCACTGTCTCGAGCTTTCAGAATAATAAATAAACACTTCTGTTTGGAATAAAATAAATACAAATTAGGTTTGAGAATAAAATAAACTTTTAAATTATTGCAGAGTGTCCATATTGTAAAAAAACAAACAAAATAACGAAAGTATTTGGCATTGATGAACTCCTCATCTGCCCGTGGATCATCAGTCGACTGCGCCGTTAAACCAAGGACTGACATCGCGCACACACTGCTTGTCTTTACCTCTTCAGAAAGTTTTGGCACCATTATCTCCCTGATGTATGGGCGGTTGGGAATTTCATATCGCGGCTCAAGCATGCTGAGAAGACGGTGCAATCCTATGTTTTCCACGGCCGGCAGTGGCTGGTCATCCAGAGCGATAAAATGAGTCAGAGCCTCTGTTATTTAAACTGCCCGTGGATTTTCTCTTGACATTTTTCATCGCTTTTCCAAAACCTGAGTTAAAGTTGGCTGTTCCGGTCCACACTGCTGACATTTTGCTTAGCCTAGCTACAGCAGCCTCCAGTTTCTCTTTTTTTATCTGGAGCCACCAGTTTCACTCGTTTAACCCTGTGCCTGTTTAGCGTGGGATGTCCCCCTAGTGGCCAATCTAAAAAACTACAACAGAAATGACATGCCACCCTCTGATTAATGAAATAAGTTAGTATCGGTTCATGGTATCGGTTAACTTTTACGAGTATGAGTACGCACACATTTTACAGTATCGGCCCGATACCCAATACCAGTATTGGTATCGGTGCATCCCTAATAACAACCAGCCCATTTACCAAATGTGCACTGATAAAAGCGATGAAATTATTTTGTTCTGCTTTGAAAAAAAAAGGTCAGTGACTCACATTCAGACCAGTTAGATTTACCTGACCTTAACCAAAGCGTTTTGTTTCCAAACCAAATCAAAGACAGAAATCTGGATGCGAAAGCTAGTGTCTGCTGTGAGAGTGATCATCGCATGGCCGCCATCCACTTTCTGACGAGACTTATTCTTCCAAACCATCTGCTCACTCACAGACAATCCTGCCAGTCAAGCATCTGGCCCACGCAGCAAAGTGGCTCTGCAATGCAAATATCATCTTCTTTTTTATGGTGCTTCTTTCCACAAAACACACACACACACACACACACACACACACACACACCCATTATGTAGAACTAGCTAAAACTAATGCAGTCCAATAAAACAGTCCTGCAGTGAATCCCACCTACTGCATCCAGCCTTCACCACATAATTGGGTGGAGAACTAAAACCAATTGAAATTCAACTGAAATATAGTTGAGCCCTGCAAAAAAATTCTGTTCATGAAAGTGCAATTTATTGCAAGAAAGCGGCATAAGACGGTACCCTGTTTAGCCACGTGTGCTTAATAGACAGCCAACTGTGTGCTATAGTGTTAGCAATGTTGTTGAGCAACATTTTCACGCAAAATGAGAACACGGGCTGTCAGAACACACGTCCAATTTTCATGCTCTTGCCACTAAAATCCCACAGAAGCATGAAGATCACAAGCCTTAAATGTTTCCTATTACCCCCGCCCCCAAAAAAGCAAAAGACAGAGATGCTCGCACAAAGTAGCACTCGCATGATTCCCTCACACACTAATGTCTCCTAACATCCTCACCCTCAGTCTCATGAGAGCGATGAGAAGCAAGGTGCAGGCCAATTACCTCATAGTCAGAGCATGCTGTTCATTTTTCATCTTTCATTACAGCATGCAGCGGGCACTAAATCAATGCAATCAAAGGAGACAACCGTAGTGGTCAGACAGGCAGCGGAAGACTGGTAATCAGGATAGGAACCAACACCGACAAGTACACACATACACACACACCCACACAAGAAAATGTTTTAAAAAGGATGCACGGAGGAAGACGTGCACACAGAAATTTGAATATGCACGTATACATATTGCACAAACACAAAGCCACCAGATGTATTTGCACAGTCTATATTTGCACACATATGCACACAAATGCTAGCACATAAAAGATGAAAACAGGCTCTCATAAAGAGCAGGATATTGGAAGCAGCTGTGAAAAATGATCAAGGGATGACATCAATAACAGAATGGCTCTCACAACACAGGAGGCAGCTGCATCTTAATTGGACACGCACCTCATTAGAACTGCTAGAGGTGGACCAAGGCCCCATTCGGGTATATAAAAAGGAAAAGGTGAAAGAAAATGACCGGGTCACAAAGGTGTTTCACCAACAGGATTAGGGATCAACCTAGAAATGCCAGTTTTCCCTGTCAATATATAAGACCACTGAAGACTGGAGCGAAGTGAAATGGATTGAATTCAACAGGATCAGACTGGAGATAACTGATCAGGTAATAGAAGCTGTACAACACCGTGAGCTCATGTCTGCATTTTTTAAATATCAAACCAGGTCTTAAAAGTCTGATACAGACAAGATGACTATTATGTGAGTGCCAACCTAAGCAAAATGAAGAGTGGAAGAGCACATTGTAGAAAAAAAAATGTAGAAAAAAGGTAAAAATTTTGCACAACTTTTTCCCCCCATTTATATTTATACCCCCAATGTTTTACCAGATGTCTGTGCAATCGTTATCGCTCAGCAGCCCTCTTCATAAATACCAGAAGTGATTCGTGAGACCACAGAAAGTGAATGATATTTGGCAACTGCGAAGTGGTTGGGATATGAGATAAACTTCAGGCGAGCCACTGAAGCATCTACCAGCGAGAGTGAACAACACTGTTGATTGGCATTAAAGTAAGTACATTAGAGGGTCACCTAGCAACCGGTGCCCAGGATATGTGTAAGCAACCAGCCATCAGTTTCAAAGTGATGTGCAACGAGCGTCCAGTGTACGCGCAGCTCACAGTGTCAAACCAAAGCAGATGTTACAATATCTAGAGCTACTTTCAGCTGCCGCCTTATTCACAACTGGTTTTCAAAGCTCCACATATTTGATTTTTAGGTCACATGCAATCCCCAAAAGATCTGCATCTTAATAATATGCTGATAAACCAAAACCAGACTGTTTCAACCATCTTGACATGTTTTCCAAATATAACGTGGACTCAACTGTACCTAAAAAACTTTTCTGCCTCTCAAATCCAAATATTAGAGAACTTTTCTATCTATCATACAACTAGTGTGCAGGTTCAATATTCTTTTGAAGAGGTGAGTTGACCTGAACAAAAAGAAGACCTTAAACTAATGGTTTCTAAGTCGAGAAAATGGGCATTATGAATGGAGAGGGTGCTACTTTCAATTATTGTTTAATGAGCTGAGCCTGCCAACTATAATCACACATGACCAATGGATTTACCACATCCATGCATCATTAATGGATCTCACCTCAGGCTAATAAGGCTCTCTCAAAGAAAAATGATAAAGGAAGCTTTAGGCCACATTCAAATGTCTCTTTGAGTTTTGAAAATCTTCTCTCTCTTTTTTTTCCTCTCCTCTCGTTACATTTAGGAACGTTTCGACTGTGGTGGGAATGGAGCTGTGAAAGAGATGGAAATTTAGCCAGCACCTCTCAACCTACACAGTAGCTGCATCAGATACGCCTAAAAGAGTGCACGGCCATCTGCAATCTGTTACAAAGATACTCAAAGTGATTAACAGCTTCCCCTTACATCGCCACTCCTCTTCTCAAGGCTCTCAGTCCTCAGGCTATTCTGGTGAGGCCCTGGTGCAGCTGCAGTTATCAGTACAGCCCCCTCATCAGGGGCTGAATTCTCCCTTAGCATTCAAGTCGAAGTTCTGATGGTGAAATCAACCGAAATATAACACGGCTCAAAAAGATAATGAAGGTGCGGCAAAAAACCCCTAAAGAAAACAAGTGGGAAGGCGTTAAAGGAGCAGTGGGTGAGAACGGCAATGTCCAACATGTAGACTCTGACGTGGATACGCTGATAAATCTAGAGGTAGATAGAAGCGGACTGCACAAAACAAGATGAAAACAAAAGCATATGAATGGCTGACATGTCGGACCAAGCACAGGCAGAATCTTTCAGTAATTTGGTTGAATCAAAAACACATCAACATATCAAAAGGCCTTTGATGAAGCCCCCGCAGCTGTGGCCTCTTCAATGCAGATTAATTCTGGTCATCGTTTAATTAAATCTGGTAGTGCAGTAACAGCTGCTAAAACACCTTCATGTGTCTGGACCTGTTGGATTCAAATAATTATCAATATGCACATAACCCCCCCTTCATTACGGATCACTGTAGACCTGCGGCTAACTGTGCTTCAGGGAAATTACAATGTTTAGCCTGGCATCATGACTTTTAAGGGCTGAAAATACACATCAGCAAGCAGAATCTGAAGCAGTGTCCATCTCTTTTGGTTTTCAGAGCCATATTCTTATAACCGTATAGAAATTTTGCATGTAATAGATGTGAACCTTATTAATGCTGGCACTGAATTCTGCCTTGATGTAAAAAAACGTGGAAAGTGAAGGAAGGGGACCGAGGGCAATGGGAACTCACAGAAGCTTGGACAGGCTCAGGTGGACAAATATAGACGTATCCACTTATTTTAATATTTAAAAAAGGGCAAGAGGTGGTTTGTGACTGCGACTGGGGACAATGAACTTGTGATCTCACTGTCTTTAAATGGGGACCAGCCCTGCAACCATTCTCAATCAGTTGCTATCTTCTAAGCGGCATTGGTGCTTCAAGTGCTAAACAGCAATACGAGTCAGTCTGTTTCCAAGTGAATGGGGCGGTTACATCCAATCTGTTTGTGACAGTACAGTGGTTACTGAAACAGCTAAAATTAGCAAAACTTAGAGAAGAAAGGGAATTTAACATTTTTACTTTTAAAATACTTTCACAGTCTACTTCTGTTAATGTGATTGTTGCCACCTTTGACCATCATGAATTAGGTCCAGTTGGTGCTTTATTGCAGGTTACGCTCATACATGCATCAGAAATGTTGAGGCAACACATGCGCTTTTTTATTATTGCCATGAAATATTGAATACATTATATAACATATAATGTCATTTTGAAATTCGAGTTTCACAGTCAATATTAACAATTTGGCATTTTGATTATTTAATTGTTTGAAGTTAAGCACGCCATTTTTCTTTTTTCTTTCTTTTTTTTGACTAATTGCAGAAAATCAGCAAAATGAAAGAAAATAATATTAAACAGAAATTCACACTTCAAAGTCCAGATCACAGATTTGGAACAGAAGTTCCACCACAGATAATGACGCAGATGCTGCAAGACAATAATTTAACTGAAAAAAATATAGGCGCTCAACAACCTTGCTATTATATGGAAATATAACCAGTTATGTCAAGACTCCTACTGTAAAACAACGCTCTGCAGACAAATTGCACTCACTGGTGAAGACTAACTGTGACTAATTGGAACGTGCCGGCAAGACTGCAGTCAGTCTGACTTGGACTGATTTGGATTGTTTGGAGACAGGTTGCTTCCCACAAAGCGATCTATGCAATCATCTTGCGATTGAAGGAGGTCACCCAGAGATTGAGGTTGGGTGACCGATTTGTCACTGCAACAACTTCCACTCAGTTATAAAATGAGAAAAAAAATTAAATGTAACCCACAGGCAACAACTCATTTTATTGTAAGTAGGTTGCCAACCTATTTTCACTCTTGTATGACTGAGCCATCAACTTCAGCCTGTCACGGTTCTGGGTCCGTTGGACCCAGTATTTTGAGTTTATTATGTTTTGGTTTAATTTTGCATCATGGATTGTTTCTTGTTCTCTTGTTGTGGTTGTGATGATTATTATTAGAGTTTCATGTTTCTGTTATCCATGTTTTAGGAATTGTGGTTTCATGTATAGTTCAGATCCATGTGTCATTTTCTGTCTCTCTGTGTTGAGTCCGTGTCTCTGAGTTGTGATTCATGTTTCCTGTTTTATTGTGAAAGTCTTTGTCTTATGTTAGTGTGTGCAGCTTGGTTCCCCCCGTCTCGTTAGCCCTGATCTCTCCCAGCTGTGTCTCCCTCCTGTTGCCCATTCCCTCATTACTACCCTGTGTATTTAAGCCCTGTGTTTTCCCGTGCTCGGTGTCGCGTCGTACCCTCAGATCCTGCCTGTGTGTTCCAGTTAGTGTTTTCATGTTTGGTTTCTGTTTTGTTGGTGCCAGCAATAAAGCTGTGGTTTTCAGTTATATTTCTGTCTCAGAGTCCTGCACTTGGATCCACATCTCCACCTGCCCGCACACAGAGCCCTGACACAGCTTTAAGTAAATAATTAGCGTTACGCTATCTCAAACCTTTCACTGACACGCCCCATTTCAGAAGCTGAAAACAGTTTGCTGCCCACAATAAATCATCAACTACAAAACAAGAATTCAATTTCAGTTTCTGTGAAATAATGGTCAGCACGATAGCATCAGCAAATTCCTTTTGTTTACTTTCCCTTCAAAAAAGCCCTTTATTGAGGTTAGTTTCACATGCTGGGTTTCCTTTGGTCATTCATACCCTAACCTGCATTGGCTGCATTTCCCACACGTGGGGCCGAAAAAAGTCCAGACTAAACTAATTATTATTCCTGCAATTCCCTCAGTGTATCACTTTCTACTTTATCACATTCTCTCGGCAAGTATTCATGTTGATCATAAAACTAAATTGCACAGTTCAACCTGTACCTGACCCAAGATCAGGCAGTCCGGCTCGGATTACCTGACTAGAATTTATTCTGTAGCCTCAAAAGATCTCTTTGAATACTAATTTGGCATTTCATAAAGCAGTGATTCCCGATACAAAATAAAAAAATTTAAGAACATTTGTATTACGTGTTCAGCAGCAAGTCAGGTAGGTGGTTATAGGCAAAGGTCACTTTGCCGAAAAGCCTTCCTGTAATCTGTTTAATGAATGGCCACTCTGCAGTTACTCCAGGTCAGCTGATAGCACAGAGTGACCAATTCTATTTATACTGAGGCAATGAGCCACTGACGTATTAATAATTTCTCAAACAATGCAGTTATGTTCTAAAACTGTACAGGAAATCGGATGATGTGATTACTGCTGTTCTAGAGGGCATTTCATCAGTAAAATATGTCTGGTAAGTTATAAAATACAGTCTATAAAACATAAAAAATCATCACTCTGTGCCGTACTTATCGTTGCCTCTTTCACAGTCTCTCTCTGTCACACAGTTATATAATCTTAGGTTTCTTATTCATCTCAGCCAACACTGACTCGGCCACTACCTCAGAATACAAAGTCAAAGCTGAGTCATATAACCGGGGTCCTGTCTAATCTCTGACAGTGAGAGAATGACACAGAATAAGCATGCACATATCTATTTGTGTACGTTTGAGTGAATCTATGCAAAGTCGTGTACATGCTATTGATTGTTCTAAATCTGACTGGTGATGAAATGAAAAGCCTGCAGTGTGCCGATGTGTCGTGCAGCCAAGACTGTTAGCAGAGTAGCCACAGCAGCATTGCTCAAATGCTCATATGTATGCAAATCACAGGCGCTCTATTCTCCTGGGAGGGGAGCGGTGTTTGGGCTGATAAAACCTGTAGAATCCGTCTTACTGCACAGCAGGATGAAAGCTGCGAGCTGAAAAACGAATCGAAGGTAGAAGCTACATCTTTAAAACAAAATTTGTTAGGAATGCGTGAAGTATGAATTGGATACTATCGTGCCAGACAAGGAAAACTCAGAGGATGTCACATTATCTGCAGTTTGCTTTGGTGTTATTTCAGATAGTAAACAGACGATTTTAGCATTAATATCCACAACAAATCAAGCTTGACAAGCCTGTCACCTGTTCGTTTTGAGAAATATGCTTTCACGATTCCATTTTCTGGCAGAGCTGGCTCACAGGAGCGATGCATCTCTCGTGTCTGTATAGTAAATATAAAACTACTGCCATTAGCTGGATACTGCGTCTCAGCATATCTGCCTACCAGCGCGTCTTACATAACACATTATACACGGTGTTGTTTTATCGACACAAAACAAAAAATTGAAGGTTTCACGCCTGAAGCACTGACTAGCTGGAGCTACTGTCAAACTAATTCTTTAAAAAAGAAATGCATGTTTTGTTAGACTCCAACCATCGCCAGCTATGACTCATAAGGCTGTTCAGCTGTACGGATAAGTTGTGAACAAAAAAGTGAAACCTTGACCAACAATTACTGTAGGAAGTTTGTCAGCCGCGTTAAGATAAAAATGAAAAAATACATAAATAAATAAATAATAAATGGTGAGGGAGAGAAAGCAAGACAGACAGACAAAGAGAGATGATATAACCAAGTGAGAAGTGAAGTGAAGAGAGTCATGCTCTGCCTAGATTAGCACCACTGTGTTTAGCTTCAGGTCCTCTACTCCCACGCTCTTCCTCTCTTCTACCTTGCCTCCCTCCCTCCGTACCACCCTTACCGCATTTATCCACACATCAATCACGCATCCATCAATTTGACATCCATCTCTCCTCAACAGTCCAACCGCTATCCCCACCTAAACCCCCGCAGTCGGACCACTCAGCAGGGGGAAGAAGCCCCGGCATCAGCACCACCAGCTAAAGCCACCTGTTCTCCCCTCGCTGAAACCCCACTCTCCTCTTACATAAAGAGACACTTGCACTGTTGCAATGCAGCATCAGACGGTGTTGTGCAACAGCATTAAAAATACCTCAGGGTCAGTGAGGAGGAAAGTTGAAAACAGGATATCATCAGAGATATTCTGGTGGAGAGAATGCAAAAAAGAGTCGTGAGTGTGTCTGTCACTCGGAGGTGAGAGCACACCGTTCGACGCTCCCTTTGTGTGCGCTCTTCAGCAGAAGAGCTGAGAAGGGATATTGACGAGCACCTCAGAGAGAGCACAGGCACATTTCAACCATAGCCATTGCGGGGGTCTGCAAGCGCAGTGTCAGGACATGGGACGTGACTCTTGAAAGCGATTAACCTCCGGTCACACTGTATCGCACAACCAAAATGGTAGAGAAGCGGTTGCCTTTTGGTGATCAATGTGTCCATATGCAACAAAAAAAACACACAAAATACCCCCACATACATTTAATTTGGCAACTGCTCTCCGGTTAAACCAATGCCCCCCCCCCCCCCCCCCCCCCGAACCGACTCTGGTGGCTCTCAAAGTAATACATCCTTTTATTGCAGGGCACAGTGCCAATCTGAGTCTTAAGTCTGTTGTCAGCACACCCCATTTTGTAGATACTACCTAATTCCATAAAGAAAGCCACACTAATGCGTCTGCTGCTGTTGGAGGTACTCCTGCAGCTTAGGTTGCGATAATGCCGGCAACAATTAAATAAGAACTACCGCACTCTACTTAAAATCCTCTCAGCTAAATGAAATCCAGCTCAAATATTTACTTCTTTCAAAATTCTATTATATCATCGCTGTATCTTCCCAAGAACTGGGACTTTAAAAGTGTCGCCATTAAATGAGGCCAAACCCTTTTTTCGAGGAACTCTGTAAACCATTAAATTCCATAAAATCCCCCATAATACCTTTTTTATGTCTTTGCAAATAATTACGCCAATCAAATTCACTCAGAACAAAGAAGCCAATCAGCATTTGGGATACATTCTCTAAAGTGTTCTCACAGTGACTGTAAAACAATTTGTGAATGGTTTTCACAATGTCGAGTCCCTAAGAACAGCGACGCTGTACATCATACCAATCGGCCCGTGGAGGAGGATTGTCTTGTTAATGAAGTGTGGAGTGGCGCCACCGAGGACTGTGTATGTCACCAGATTTACACCACAGTGGTCTGTGATTCCCTGCAGCTGTAAAACAATGAGGAGGTGATTGGAGTAAATTACACTGCAGTTGTCAACCTCCGGACCGCTCACAGCCATTTTATGGTCTCTCCCTCTTAGAAACAAATTGTTTCTCTCCCGTTCCCTGGCTCGCACATGCACACACAAACAGCCATTCTTCTGCTTTCCTCCCACACTCTCTTTATCTCTGTCTGATATTCTGTCTGCTGCCTTTTTTCAAATGTCAAGACACAACACAGGTACATGACCAACAAGTTAGTTATTAAGTGGCCATTCTTCTTTCATGCTCTTGTTCTTCTCTCACCCCAAATGTCATGATCCAAATACCAGTGTCTAACCAAATACACATTTCACAGATCCACACAGTCACCCTGAAGCAAACATGTGTTTGGTCTCTCCATTTCAAGGACAGAGATGTTTTCTTCACCAGGATCGGGGGGAAAGAAAGAAACTAATTAAACATTCATTCATCCAACTATCCATCCTAATTACCCTACTCAGGTTGCAGGTAACCCAACTGTCAAAGGCAGAGAGTCTCAGCAATGGCCAATCCATTGCAGAGCTTCTTCAAACATCAATTATGAATTTTAAAAGTGAATTATTTAAAGACACGGACAAATAAAAACAGCGCTGTGGTGTCTTACAGCAAAATGTCCTGAGTTCAAATCCACCACCCAGCTGTGAGCTGTCTGTGCAGAGTTTGCATATTCTCCCTGTGCCTGCATGGGTTCCCACCAGGTTTTCTGACCTCCTCCCAGAGTTCAAACGCATGCATGTTTGGCTAACTCGTGATTCTACATTGTGAGCATCAATGCTTGTTTGTCTCTATGTGTTAGACTGGCAATCTGCCCAGGGAGTACCTCACCTCTCGCCCTATGATGGGATAGGTTAGGCCCCACTGCTATCCTGAACTGAATAAGCAAAAACAAGAAGGATGGATGCTTAAGCCACAACCTGATTCTACTCCTCTGTGTCATAATCCACATTTTATTTGTGCAGTTTAAGCTGAAACACTTCTGTGTTTCTTTTATCAGTCTCGGGAGAGTATATCTATTTGTGGATGTTGCATGAAAATCTCTCAGGCTTGTGATTATTTTATGGGTATTCAATATTTATTGGGTTGCAGGGGACATTATTTCCATCAGGATGTGGCTGTGCAGACAATATTGGTCTTTTTATGGGATGTTCCAATAACAATAAAAAATACTCTCACAATTCCTCTTCCTTAACAATAAGATTGACTGATAGACTTTTTTCATATACATCTTAAGCAAAGTAAGAAAATCAGTTGAGCGACAGTCACCAAAAATAGAACAGCTAACTCGTCACGACGGGTTTTTTTAAACATCGCTGTTATTTTCTTATCTATAATAAAGGACTCATCATGCCGCCAGTGTCACTTCCTTTCTTTTTGCACCTCTCGTACTTTCACCTGTTAAAGATATATACCATTCTAGGAAATCAAGCCGATGTGCGGAAATGAGGAAAAAAAGAAAAATCCAATCCAAGAATAAACACATTTCTGCTTCTTAATATGGAAGAGCGAGAAATAGCTTCCTTTTTAGAGTGGCACTCGGGAGAGATGGTGTCGAATGTTACATAAGCTTAATTAATAATCACATACAGACACCCACATTTGCATGTACACACGCAGAAAGTGTATGAATCTGCACATGGATAATTAATTCACAAAATTTAAATGGCACAAACACGCAGGAGGCTGCACTAAAATAGCAAGAAGCCATGAGATACTGCACATCTTTTATCAGGTATTTGTGCCATCGGCTACAAAGAGCAAAAAAAAAGAAGAGAGGGCACAAGACAAATGACCAATAATGGCAGATTTATGAATTAACAGAGAAAAAGAAAGAAATGATGATAAAAATCAAAAGAATATAAAGGAGAGCGAAAGGCAGATGACTGGATAAAACACACCTTGACGTAGAATCAAAGGGTGAAATAAATAACAGATCGGGGAGTAAAGAAATCCTGATATATGATTTTCTTTATGAGAATATGAGTTTTTGATCATGAGCGAGATCCAAATGCCAGAAGGGAGACAAATCACTGAAGAGATTGAGAGTAGAGGAAGTGGGACAGAAGACGTTCTGAAAAAGAAAGAAGGAAAGAGGCAGGAGAAAGATGGAAGAAAAATGGAGAGGGAAGAGAAAGAGAGATGAGTCGCAAAAAATGGAGAGGGTGAGGCGGAGGAGGAGGGGATGGGGTGTAGCAGAGGGGGTGAAATTGATTAAGGGGGAGAAACAATGAGAGTGGGGAGGAGGCGAAAAGGCGCAATGGGAGAGAGAGGCTGGAGACTGGAAACGACTTGAAAGGAAGGGATGAGGTAAATGCAACAGAGGCTGATAGACAGCCAGGAAGAGAAGACTAATTAATAGTCAAAAACTGCAGGGAGGCAGGCAGGTGTGCAGAGAAACCCACAGCAGGAGGGAATAAACATAGAGATGGATGGCTTCTCCTGCCTTGAATTACCTAACAAGACAGGCAGCTTTGGGATTTATCTCGTGACATATTGCATGACTATACATCGCAGAGAGATAAAAGCAGCAACAGCGCAGGAAGGCGGATGGGGGGGCTGCATAGTGCAGAGGGACACTGGAGAATGAGAGAAGTAAGGGGGACAAGCACTACCGTGAGGAAAAGGCAGAGAAGATCTCATTATCTAGAGGTGGAAGAGGGTTTAGACATGAAGAAAAGCTAACAGGGGGATTTGCTCACACACATACCTGGCATTTCTGCAAGAGGAAAAGCACTGAAGTCGAACCACGAACAAAGTTTAATTACACAAATGGCTTATCACACTGCCGCCTCCCACCGTGCACACAGCGCTCAACAAACACAGTTCCGACCTTGAAAGTTTGCCACGGGTGTGGTTTAGACCACATGTTGTCTGATAAAAAAAAAACAAACAAGACACATTCCCTTTATCAGCCTCCCATTTATCAGCTCCACATCTACAGCCACCAGCACACTGAACACCTGTCTGTTTAGCCCTCACCATGTATGTGCAACAGTGAAGCGCCTCTGTTTGTGGATGTTGTTGTTGAGCAACATGCGGCGAAGCAGTCGCGGCGAGTTGCGTGGAGAAAGGCGGGGGGAGATGGAGGAGGGCGATCGCCGGTGTCCTCGCGGCCTCTCCGGCTGCAGCAGGTTCTCCCGCAGGATCTTCACCAGGTCTTCGTTCAGGCCGGAGTGTTTCGGCATGGGGGGCACTGCCAGGGTGTCCTGGTGGGTCACCCCCATGCCTGCCTGCTGGGCCATGCCTACCCCGGCTTCACCACAAAAAGCACCACTACCAGCCAAATGAATGAATAGTAAAGGCAGCCAAGATAAATCTGAGGTAATGCAATAAACACAGGTAAAATATGTGCCGCTCCTTTGTCACAGTCAGAGTTTAGTAATGTGCAGAGAAAAAAAAGAAAAGAAAAAAAAGCAGGCGGAAAAAAAGAAATGACATCCAAAAATCCTGTGGATAACAAACTACAAAAAGCTCTGCAGGTAATTTGTCACGATAGCAGCTCCCTCTGTGCAAAAGCGAGGGGAAATAGAAGAAAAATCCCCCACTCCTTTTTTGTCTTTAAAGGAGCAAGCACAAGAACAGGACTGAGAGCTGCTGCCTTTGTCTGCTCTGCAACACTGAATATCTGCTGTGAAAGTGCAAAGGAGAAGATGAGCGCAGCACGAAAGCAGGAGAGAGGGAGGGCGTGATGCAAAATCTTGGAGGTAAAAAAAAAAAGGGGGAATTCCATTCCAGCCCTTTATCCCCCAGGCCTGCAGGCAAACTCAACACAGTCCAGTGAAACCAAGCCAGCCAGAGTTGAAATAATTCTGAAATAATTCAGTCGGTTTGAGCACAGAACAGCCCGGTTCTGTCTGGCTAAAGCCAACGGTGAACCTGTGGTGGCTCACTTCACTAAAAAGCCCAGCCCAGTATGACTCAATCCAGAAAGGAATTCTGTTCCATCCAGTCACAGCAATTTATCCTTTCTTCCTCTTCCTACATAGAGTGACTGCTGAGTGCAGCCAGTTTATAAGCTACTGATCCTTCAGAGCTGAGCAGAGCGCGAGTATGTGTGACTGTTTGAGAGAGAGCGAGAGGGAGAGATGGGGAGTGTGTACACAATAGAGAAGAGAAAACAGAGAGGTATGGAGGGAGAGAGAGAGAGAGAGAGAGAGAGAGAGAGAGAGGCAGAGAGAAAGAGAGAGAGAGAGAGAGAGAGGCAGAGAGAGGTTGAGGTAATGGTGCTGTTTGCATGCTTGCGCTCGAGTCGAGGCACACGCAACTCTGCAAGGGTACATTTCCCGATGCAGCAGACCGCACTTAAGTCACACTTTTGCTACTGAGTAACCCTCAATCCAGACTGAGCTTCAGGGGACATCCCCTCTAAAAGCAAACAATTCCATGAGTACAGCTGTGTGTGCACATGTGCACAAATTTGCATTTCCATTTCACTAACATTTGCACACCCGAGGGAAAAAAAAAAAAAAAACAACCTAGGAGAGGGTTGCAACCAGCTAAACATCTTCTGCCACTAGCTGTGATTTCTTTCAATCAGGACAGACTCAGTTTTACTTTTGTCAGTATTGTCTGCTGAATTTAATAGGTAGCCACCTAGCCTTTATCCTCCTCCGCCTAGTGATTAGTAACTGCCTCCAACAAGCTTCTAGCCATTCTCATTTAAACCTTATGTCAACTGTTTCATTCTACTATGCTTACATGTCCAACTTCTTCCAAGCGACCCGCGGTACTTAAATATACTTTAGCTTTAACTAGCCCAGCAACAAATCTACAGCAACATGTATGCTATGACTTCAATGTTTCTTCTTAAGATTTTCAAATCACCCTAATACAAATAGAAAGATATACAATTAAAAAGCATTATAAGTTTGGTTTTTGCTGTTACATGTTGATAGCCTATACTTGTATGGCATACTCAGAGTTAGTTGCACAAGTCTTTCTTTGAACAATGACAATTTTGTAATTTTACCTCACCACGGTGGATTTTAAAATAAGCAGTCCACATGTGATTGAAGTGCACTGTGACTGAACTGATTTAAGTGACGTTTTGCTTTAATTCAAAGGGTTTGGCAAAAGTATTATATTGACTGTATTGACTGCCATTTTTATACATAGTTTCATTTTCTGCAGTTCCAAAGTAAATGGAGAATTTAAAAGCAGTACAGGTGAGACCTGTTCTGTTGTTAGTCCAATGTTTTTTAAGTTGTTAAACTGCCATTTGATAGCTTTTCACTTAACTTTCAGTTTGAGGGCCAGAGAGATGTTGATGCAAGTGAAATATGCTGAAAAATCAATTTTAGATAGCAAAAACTTTAGGAGTAACCTAATAAACAATCTGTACATTCTTAAAAAGAACGAATGCCCTGGGTATCTCACAGATGATGACAGAATTATTTCCATGATTAAGAATTACACCTTGATAACATCTAACCATCTCATTAACATGTGTATCATTGTAAAAGTCTACAAACAACACAAAGCTTCATGAATGAAAATACAGCGACTTTACAACAGTGTTCAAATCTCGAGTTACATTCAGGAACAAGAAGGCCGAATTAGTTCTGGAGTAAAAAAAAATTTTTTGGACAGATGACAGAAAGACTCATTTGTAGCAGAATAATTGGAGGAGAAAAGTATAGAGATGGAAAGGAACAGCTCAGCTGATCCAAAGCAGGTCACATCATCTGTCAAACATGGTCGAGACCATGTTATTCTACAGGCATGCATGGCTGATAGTGGCCACCAATGTCTGATGGTGTAACTTCTGATAGAAATGAGAAAAAGCTTCTCAAGGATCTGAAGGCAACTGCAGCAAAAGCCTGACAGAGCTTCTGCAAGGAGGAAACACAGCACGGTGACATTCACAGATTCTAGATCTCCAGCATTTTCATCCATCCATCCATCCATCTTCCTCCGCTTTATCCGAGGCCGGGTCGCGGGGGGCAGCAGCCTAAGCAAAGAGGCCCAGACCTCCCTCTCCCCAGCCACCTCCTCCAGCTTATCCGGGGGAACACCAAGGCGTTCCCGGGCCAGCCGAGAGATATAATCTCTCCAGCGTGTCCTGGGTCTGCCACGGGGCCTCCTCCCGGTGGAACATGCCTGGAACACCTAACCCAGGAGGCGCCCAGGGGGCATCCTTGTCAGATGCCCGAACCCAGGGGCTATGTTGTCTGGGGCCCCTGGTAGGGTCTCCCATGGCAAATTGGTCCTGGGTGAGGGACCAGACAAAGAGCGATTCAGAAGACCCTTATGAATACAACATCGAGGGAACAGTTTACCCTGCCCGGGATAGGGTTACCGGGGCCCCGCCCTGGAGCCAGGGCCGGGGAGGGTTCCCGAGGGCGAGCGTCTGGTGGCCGGGCACAGCCCGAAGAGGAGACATGGGCCCATCCTCCCGCAGGCCCACCACCCGCAGGAGGCACCATAGGGGTCGGGTGCATTGTGTGCCGGGTGGCAGCCAGGAGCGGAGGCCCTGGCGGACTGACCCCCGGCTGCCAAGACTGGCAATAGGGACATTTTCATCCAAGTACAAAAACCAAATTATGTTATCTTGGCCAACTACTTTCAAACCTCTGAAAATAGAAGAAAATGGCTTTAAGTCCTAAACAGTTAATGCAATACTACAACAATCAGATCCTAAATGTATGATTGAAAATGCTGGTGTTCAGAGGCAAAATCACAAATATTCCGCTATTATAAAAATACTCATGGACCTACCTGTAACTATTATGTGACCTCCATGAAGGCATTCCATATATACAGTAACTTAAAGAATAAAGAGACACACAGCACCTCTGGCTTCAGATTCCTATACAACAGTGACGCTGTAGAGGTATGATGTGGTGCTAGCATCATTGCTCACAGTGACAATGTGAACATGTAGCTGTGTTCCAAATATGTATAATGATTATTCTGAATAACCAACAACTTTGAATTTTTGATCAGAATACTATACTACTATGTAGTAGTGCTCAATTTATGCTGTATGTATTATTATATAAATACATTCAAAATATCAAACGTTGCAAGAATAGTATTAAACGCACAATTGGAACCCAGCATGCACTCACAAACACTCTAGCAACACTAGCTTTAGTATTTCAAAAAGAGTGGGTGCTCCTCAAAGACTAGGAGCAAGGATATACAAATGATTCCAGTCAACCACGTTGGAGGAATGCCCAGTTGTGTTCTACAGACACAGTGTACTTACATTTTTTAAAAACAAATTAAAAAAATTAAAAACACAGTCAAATGCCACCAGGTAGAAACCATCTGAAATGTCTCCTAACACCACAGAAAAAAAACAAAAACACTACCACAGGCTACCTATTTGACATCTCCCAGAGAGGTTTTAGCTAATATCAACATTTTTTTCAGACAACCAGATTATAAACTGAAATAGAAACGTTTGACTTCCTGCAATCATAACTGTAACTACGCTTTCTGATTGATAAGCCAGCCTTTTCTGGAACATAACATTCTGCAGTGAAGCTAACACCCCAGCACTTTCCAGCCAATATTTCCTTACTAGCAGGCTCTGCAGGTTGCTGTTGTGAGAGTGCCGGCCATTATTTACCTGTCTCTCTATAGGGAATCTTTGGTCCACTGGTTGGACTAACTGCTGTTACAAACAGCATTTGGTGTCAGTAGTTCTTGCCTTTCTCAAGCTCCTCTGTGAGCTGGAGAGCCAATCTAACCTGAAACTGCAGCACCACCAAGCTTATCTTGCTGCAGGGCATGCAAGAAGACTAGCGCCACCAGCTGAATCATTCTGTGTATAAAATCAGAAAAGTTCCCATTTGACCATCACAGAATTATGACGTTATTTTGTACGTTATTTTGTACAATAACTTTAGTACATATTTTGAAGTCCTGCTAAACTTTACTTTAAGATCTAACCAGTTTTATATCCAGTCCCGCCAAGTGTGACAATCTAAAGCAAAAGTTCCTTTTTATATATTATGATACCTCAGAGTACAGTAACAGAAAAAAGCAGTGGTTCCCTGAACGTCTCGCCTGTGCCCTGGACAGTGGACTGAGTGAAAAGGGAAGATAGTCATTGCTCTGGTATTTAGTTCCACGTTGTCACTGTAGTTATTGTTATTTATTGGCACAGTATTTATAACTTTATTTAATAATAGGCGTGGGAGAACCTCCTTTCACACACATGCGCGCGCACATTTCCACGTATGGGTGCGTGCACTTTAACGCTACCACCACAAATAGAATCAAATCCTGTGAGGAAACAGAAGAGAACACTTTATTATTACTTCTTTTTGTCTGTGGGAATAAAAAAAATTGATTGCTCAGCTGATATTTATTACGTGAGTATGTAATGGTACCCAGAGGAAGATTTCAAATCAGGAAATATAAAACTAACAAACTCAAGCTGTTTGGATGTTGTTCTTTTCCCACCAGACAAAAAGGACTATCAAAAGACGACTATAGGCTACTATATAGAAGACTGACTACCCACTAAATGTTTTCATCATTTGGGATATCAAATTTTTGGAAATTATCTTTTGCACATCTATCGCGTTTATGATTCCTTCTAATTATCACTTTTATGCCACAGATTACCGTTTTGTAAAGTAGAAGTGCTTGATACCAAATGTAAGCCTTTCTATTGTCAGAAGAAAAAAAGACTGCAAAATGTATAGATTTCTGGGAAATAGGGAAAAAGAAAACATTGTCTTTCTTGGAAAACCACTTTTGAAGTTAAAAAAACCCTTGAATATTACTATTAGAAACCAACAAATATAGGATTTTTGAGACCAGTACCGATACAGATATTCAGCAATTTAAAAATCTGACGTATGGACCCATATTTTTCTTTCAAGCACACGAAAAAAGCTGATTTCCTGAACCTTTGTTATGTGCAGGTTTATGAATCTTTACTAAGACAACATGACCTGTCAGTTTAAAAATAAACTCTTTTTATTGTCATAGCAAGCTTTGGATTATTTGTTAACACAGCCTGACACTATCTCTGTTTATCCTGTACTTTCTTTACTTTGTTAAATTCTCATTTATTGCCTGTTGTAAATGCTGATGCTCATATATTGCTATTTAGCCAACGAGGACCGATAACATTAGACGGCCAATATATCAGTCTGGCTCTAATTCCAATAAATTCTAACCATAACACTTGCAAACATGCAAATACAACCCAGTGATCACTACAGGCACTTTGGATCCATCTGTCTAAAATAAGCTTTCCCTATGAACAAAAGCATCGCACTGGCTGCCAAAAGATCAGAGAATGCATTCAATAATTTTTTTTTAAGTTAGTTACAATGTTGCATCAACTACAGCAAAAAAAAGGTCAAGGAAAGCAGATTTTCTTTAAAATCAAATTAAGAGGATGCATGTTTTAATAATGTGTATAATATGGACTACCTATTTAATTTTTGCAGATTTGAATAATATTTCACATATATTTACAGAAGACGTGATAGTAACATACATTTAGGATAGCAATGCAAAAATGAGACAGAGGCAAAACTAAGTCATGGTCAATACATCCTTCTGACTGATGGTTCAGCAGTGAACTTCTCACACATGAGGAAAAAAGGAAAATGAAACCACAGCAGGGAGTTTCCTCATTAGCAGTGCCTCCAGCCTGGCTGTGTGTTAAATATCATCATAAATGTCATCATCTATGCATACTTGGAATAATGGCTTTTAAAATCTTTTTTAAATTAATTTCAAAAACCTTTAGTTGCTAAAAATGTGACATTTTGGAAGCTGTAATGGTTGGGGCATTTGGCCTTTCAACACCATCACAGAGCAACCTCTACTACAGGCAAGCTGATGCAGTCAGTAAGACACTTCCAGCCACGATGACGGTGGAGAGCTGTTGGCCTTCGGTTGACGGCTCGCAATTCATCATCACCTTACAACAGTCAAAAGGGATGAATGCCACTCTGTGAAAACATGTTTTATTTGTTTTCCTCTGACGGACTCACATACAGTAATTGCTGTCATTGTTCCATTGTTTCTCTTCTCGTGCTACCTGTCTTACGCCTCATCTTCTACGCTTTGTAAAACATTTCTTTTTTCAGCGATTACTTCCCCTTGCCACGTCTGTGTGCGTTTCCCCCTGGTTACCAGGGGCAACATGGCTGGAGAGGGACAAGTAGATTTTTCAAGAACCAAAGGCTGGAGGAACAAAAGCAAGAAAATGGAAGCCCATCTACAAGACAAAACTCAAGTGCATCACGCACAAAAACAGACTCAGTTGCTGCAAACACTACAACACACCACTGTGGTGCACACATATGACACCTCAGCGTAAAGCACAAGCGACCACCTTCATTAAAGCAACAAAAAAGCGTTAAAGAAAGGTATGGCAACGGCTAAGTGGATAAGTAGAATCATAGATTTATTTACTACATCAAGTAATGACAAGATACTTTACTCAGTGTAATGAAGTCTAGCAGTAATGCAGCGTGATAAAAGAGAGGTAAACACTGCCCCGAAGAATCTCAAAAAAATATTATGTTATCTGAAGGCTTATATATTATATATATATTAGCCTTATATTAAACAAATGATTGATATCCAAGATAGCAGAGCAGAAAATAGAGTTCACCACACCTCGAAGGAAACCAGATATTAGAGAGTGTAGCTTTGTATGCATTCCCATTCATACATATTTTAACTATGATTCAGTTTTGTCAACATTTTAATTTTCCATTTCTATTCTTTGCAAAACAAACTAATAAATCAAATCTTTGTGTCTCTACTCCTGACAGATTGCATGTGTTTCTTTTGGCAGCACACAGCATGCTGCCACCTCCCAGACTGCAGCCTGGAGTCTGGCCTGGTACTGGCAAAAGGGCCTCCGCAAGACACTAGATAATCAGATCAGTGCACCATATTTCTTAATACGTTATGAGAATGTCAAAGGTGACTCAGGCTTATTAAATTAACCTTTTATCATAGTTATAACTCGGATTACTGTAGCAGACATATGAATGGGAAGGAAGCACAGATGAAATACAAGGAGCTGGTGCACCAGGCAGTTTAAAAGCAAACAAGATGACCCGGCTCACCAAAGACTGATTTCTGAGCAATTCCAAGTAGCAACTACCAGCTGCAATATTAATGGCACAATACAGCCAAAACCTTAATGCAGCTCTGTCTCCCCCAAGTGGATATCTCCTATTATTGTGTGAGCCAGGACTAGTCTAGAACACACACCGACTGTATATATCACTAATATACTGAAATCACCTCCATCACACCAGATGAACATTAATTCCAGTGCTTGGCGATATGTTTTTAAAAAGGCACAGCAGAGAGAAATATGACGCAATAGAAACAAATTTTTCAATTTACTCTAATCTTGTATCCTGCCAAGATGCATAATAAAGTCATAGCCCTGTAAATGTCTGCATTTTAGCATCAGCTATACCACCCTGGTGTGGGATCAAATATCCATGCATTGTTGTAAATCTAATATTAAATGAAACATTTATTTAAAATTTGAATTTTTATAGATTTTTCTTTAAAGCTGCAATATTGCGTGGCATATGATGTCTATACATAAAAATGCACTGTTTGCTGCACAGAAAGTGATAGAGATTCTTTGTTTTCTATAAAAACAGACTATTTTGAAGGCAGTTGCAGATGACACAGATGCAAAATCTCAGAATAAATCTCACTGTGAAAACGAATCCTGGTTTTTACACTTCCATCTGTATTTCTGGTCACCATGCTCTTTCGTGTAGTACCATATACATATAAGCACATTATGAAAATAGAGTAGATGCTGATGGAGAATCTGATGCAAACCACCGAGTTCTTTTTGTTCATTTTGCTTATTGGACCAATAGATGGCAGCATTTTCTCAGAAACATGAAGACATAAAGCAAGACCACACACAGCAGTTCATATAAACCATTCAGAGGCATCTTTGTGTGTCCTAGACAAAAACAAGGTTCCATATATGTCAGACTTTCCACTGTGTGTTGCCCAACTGAGGCCATGCAGGGGTGCTCAGAGCTGTAATTTCCTGAAGATCTGTTATACCAACTGTCTTTTTCAGCACGACTACGAAGCGCTACAATTTTCTACTTTATGGGCAGTGACATTTTTCTTTATAGTTTTAACATTTAAAGAGCTCTCACTTTAGATGACTCACAGCCTGCGGTGAAAACAGTAAGCCTAGTGAATGCAAAATGGAGCCAGTGCACTCTTATGGAAAAGAAAGTGGGACATGAACTGTATATTAAGTATGAATTATCAATGCCTCTCTTGCTAAGGACACTGTAGAGCAAAAAAGATATGATAGTTCTCACGTTGTGTACAGTTTTCTCAGCGTTTCCCCCCCAACTGCAGCGTACATCACAGTCCACTGGAGAGGCTTGCTATCATACCTTATGAAGTGCTTTTCCCCAGAAAAAGCAAAGGAACACAAACTATAGATTAGGTTGGAATTATCAGCGTCTCTTGAGAAAGAGCCAAATAACTCACTGCTCCCTCACGAGAGAGAAGAAATACTGAAGGCAACAAAACAAAATGTTCACGAGCGGATATGAATATGAATAAAAGAAATTCTTTGGGACACACTAGAGCAATACTTAATTTGGAGAATAGTTTCCATGATCTTCCACCCGTTTTCCTGCTGTTCTGTGCAGCTGGTGTCTCATGCACAGTGAGAATATTTCATGGTCAGAAAAGCTGTCATGGTGACCCTGGCAGGACTGTGGTCTAATTCCCTCAACCCCACTGATAGTAGAAGGTCACACGCTCTTGCCTCATGGTCTGAAAGCAAATACAGACAGGGTATCCAGGGCTGGGGGATACAGAAAGATAAGAATCTGAATCCAGCAGGATGGCTGTGCTAGAACTAGATTATTTTGCTGCTTCCAAACTCTGCGTGTAATGGGCAGTGAATGTTTCAGTTTGAAGTGAAAGATCAGATCATCCGATTGTTAATTATGTTCCTTTTGCCTGCAAGTAATAAGTAAGCTATAGGATTTGCTTTTCAACGTATCATTATGAAATCAAGTGTGTAGAAGTGCTTCAGTGCCAGGAACACTCTGTAAATATTAGGGGTGCAACAATACTCGTATCGATATTGAACCGTTCGATACAGTGCTTTCGGTTCGGTACGCATATGTATCGAACAATACAAAATTTTTAATTTATTTTATCAACTTTCCTTCTGACGATGCTGTCTGTGTTGAGCGCTCAGTGGATCTGCGCTCGACAGTGCAGCCTAGGCGGAGTACTCGAACGCAGATTCACTGAGCGCAGGGCAAGCTAGGGAGACAGAAGTTAAGCTCTCCTTGCAACATGGCAAATTGAACCTCCCCCACCCTCATTCAGATCTGGCGTTTGGAACTATTTTGGTTTTCATGTGACGTATGACCCTGAAGGTAAGCGTGTCATGGACTAAAGTAAAACAGTATGTCGGATGTGACACGCAATGCTCAATTACATGGGTGGGAACTAGTGTGTTAGTGCAGTTAGCTCGTTGACGTGTTGGCCGTCCAGCCCCATGCACGGGGCGATCCGCGGTAGCTCGTTAACGGAGATTCGCCGTGTTGTGCCGTTAACGTCATTTCAATGAGATTAACGCTGACAGCACTAGTGGGAACACAACAAATATGACTGCACATTTACGCCGACATCATCCTAGTGCAAAGACAAGTGGAAGCAGACAAAAACAACAAGCACGTATGCTACAAACTTTACCCGAGTCATTTAGACAGCCGTTAGCACATGATTCTCATTATGGGGACCTGATATGTTTAATATGCTGCTGAGAATATAGCCCAGAAGAAGCGTATAGTATAGCTTTTATTTTGGAAACAGACATTTCTCTGTAATAAACTCTCTTTTCCAAAGATGAGTGATTTCTCGATCAGATATATATATATTTTTTATTACTTTGTTGTTTCAGCAACATTAAATTTAAAAACTGTACTTTTGAGTTAAAATATATATTTATAATTTTAATAAATGACAAATTAAAAAGGCATGAACTTCTTTTTGTATCGAAAAAATATCAAACCGTGACACCAAAGTATCGAACCGAACCGAACTGTGAATTTTGTGTATCGTTGCACCCATAGTAAATATGTAATATGCAAGAGTGTTATTAAAAATAACACCAAGGCAACTTATTAAATGTTGAAAGTGAGATTTTTCTTTTTTGCAGGAAATATTTGTTTTTCTTTTCCTTCAATTTAGATGCTACAAGGGCAGCAAGTCTACAAAGCATGCACAAAAACACAACTGGTTAGGTTAATTGAAAATGAAAACACTAAGTGAGCAAAAACAACTTAAGAATAAAATGTTTTAATTACAAAAGAAATGTGGGATTTCATCGTCTAATGAATATATCATTTAAAATACACAGAATCCAAATAACTGTGCACAAAAGAGAAGAATTGAACTTGATGGCTACGATTTTTAGGCCCTTAGACAGAGCTGGATTAACACACATGACTCTATAGTGGAAATCACTAAACGTGCTCAGGAACACCTCTGACAAGCACCATCAGTGAACACAGTACTTATGACAGGAAGACTTTAAATGATGCACATGCTATGGGTAGCTTATAAATTTGTGAAAGCACCATTATGGCTAAACGACGTGCGCATGTTTTGGTGCGTTCCAATTTTGCAAAGAATCAGGATACTTTATGTTTACGTTTTTCAAATCACTGCACTTCTCTGTACTTGACTCTAGCTTTGGATGTGAAAATCTGCTTCAAAAAAATAAAAGAACTTCCTTCTCTTGCTGAACTGGCCTCGCTGCAGTTCAGACCTGTCACTTACTGAAAACATTTGGTGCGTTATGAAATGAGAAATGGTGTACAGTTGAAATCCCTTCTGAAGCAATAATAGGAAAGCATTTTGCTTTCTAAATTGCAAAAATTGCTCTCAAATGCTTACAGAGTGCTGTAAAAAAGCAAAGAGGTGATGGAGCGTGGTGGTAAACATGCCTCTTTCCCAAGTCTTTTGCGACATTACATACGTTTTACACCACATCCATTTTCAAAACCAGAAGAAGTGTGGGAAAAGGAAAGAAAACTGAACAAAAACAAATGGTGAATAAAAATCTATTAGAATTATTTTTTTAACTGACCGGCGCTGCAATTCTCAAAGCATTATGAGTCAAAGTCGATGTGCGTCAGGACTGAATAATAACCCAGTAAGCTAAAACTTCAGGGAGTCTTTGGTTATTACTGGGTTCACTGCCAAAGGAAAGTAATATAGACCCTGGTCAGGATCCATGAGAACACTCCACTGGAACGTTTGATTAAAAGCGTGCATGTGAGTGTGCATGCCGTTGAATAACTTCCCTTGTGCAGACATCTCATGTTCAGTCGTGCTTATTTTGGAGCGCGGTAATAGTTGTTATTTTATGAGCGGCACTGCATGCAGTCTGCCATGATGAGAGGAAATGGGAAGGGGGAAGGGGAGGTGGTCAAAAGTGAGGGACTGATGGAAGTGAGGGGAGAAAACTAGAGGAACGGCGTGCCAAGTGAGAGAGAGAGTCAGAGCAGGCTGTAAATGATGCAGGGTGACAGTAAATGAAAGTGGATGAATACAAATGACCACGGGGATAAGGAAGAGGGATCGCGAGAGAATGAGAGGGGAAGAGAAGGACACAAAGATCAGGGTGGTTCCAGAAATAACCAGTGGTTGTAAACACAGTGGTCCCAGGAAGTCTGAACTTCCTGTGTGTCTCTGTGTGAGGGGTGTATACCTGGAAGGAAGAGCACATTTGCTTACTTGTGGACATGTTTGCATACATAGACCAGTGCGTATAATACATGCACAGGCCAGTTTATGCGTACTTTGTAATGCAATGGATTTAGGAGTAAAAGCTGTGTTTCTCAGTGTTTTTGTACTAATGTAAAATTTAGTGAAAATCTAATTTTTTCACCTCACTCATACTCTTTTAAAAGTGCATGGGCCACAATTCACACTTCCATTCCATATAAATATACATATGCATGAGAGAAAGTATTTCAAATAAACACTTTCTCTCATGCATAAAGAAATAATGATATAAGAACTCAGAGTGTACTAAATTATGGCTCGCACAGGAAGGGAATACTAGAGCGATAATGTTGGGACTTGGATGTGGAGTGGCCACTGGTGGATAATGAGATGGGAAGTGACAATGAATAATTAATGACAGTGAATTATTTGCAAAATAACACCTGGGTGAAAAACATTGGGCAGAATTAAAATAAGGGAGTTTTTAAGTGATATGGGCTCAATTTTGTGCTGTGACTTAACACAAAACCTACACGGATAACCTCGCGGCAAAGGCTGAAGGGTTCGAATTATATTATTGCCAGTAATTATAGATTTTATTTTTATCTCCATCTTTATCTGGTTCATTTACATCTCAAAAAATAACATAAATGACAAAATCTAAAGAGTGTAGGGTAGATTATATAACACCTTTTTTTTAAATTAACATATAAGGAAGAAGAAATTCAGCTACAGAATCACGACAAGAGTGAGAAAAAAGAAAGAAACATTAGATGATTAAAGGCATTGTCACTCTAAACATTTATCACAATACTGAATAATTATGTTAGTTCTATACAATTTTTTTTACAACTATATCAATGCACTGCACATTTAAAAGTGCGCCATGTTAGGGTTGCATAGCAAAAAGCCAGTGTAACATCTGTAACTGTGATGATCGTAAATGTATTGAAAGCATGATTTTTTTCCCTGGCAAATTATTACACCATCACGATTATCCATGATGCAACTCACCCACGGGCAGTTCAGTGTGTGAATTTCAGGTTTGTTGTGATAAACATGGCTAACGCATCCTCGAGCTGTTAGCCTAAGGCTAGCCTCAAGCAGAAATGGCATCAGGTGATATAATAGGTTAACTGACTTTGCAACGCTCCCTTTGGGGCTACAAAAAAGGGGGGAAAAACCAGAAACCTATGCCTTAATTCCATTTAGGCTTAGAGTTGAGTTTTATACGTGTATCTGTTACACTGTCATAACTAACTGGAACCAAAGAGAGAATAAAAGGTGGCCATAGCTACTGTGACATTCTCCATTGGCCTTGAGATTTGTTTTCTCCTCCTGTGAAGCTGCTTTCTCATTGGCTAATCACTTGTCAATCACAAGTTGTTGTGATAAAAAACAAAAAAATCTCTTTTATGAAACACAGTATGACCATTGATTACAAGGTGGGTTTATTTTATCTATCTGGCAATATGGCCCAACATGAACTTAAAAGAGTTCAGGACAGACAGTCATCTACATACATGGCCCTTTCACACTGGAAGCAGAATGCGCTGCATTGACTGCTAGACTGAGGGAATCGCCCAAAATTTGTGTTGAGCTGTCCACTGTGCTCTGCCTGTATCTCCTTTGCATGCAGGAAACCGTTATTGTGCAGCACAAGCAAAAGAAGAGAATTGGATTGAGAGTGCATTTGAATGCACTGTGTTACCTATGTGAAATGACCTATTGCCTTCTATAGGGCCAGAAGTCTTCTTGCAATCTCCATCTGGTGATCTTCAGATAGAATGCAGATGTAAAGCACTTTGACAACAGATTCATTTTTCTGTTTTGTACCATCTGTAACTGGAACAAAGCTATTATTCAAGACAAACTAGAGCACACTGATGTCATGATTTAAAAACACCAACTCCTTTAACTAATCCTAAGTGGCAAAAATAAACCAGCCTTAGGACTCGGAACTTAACTTTGATGCCTTCAAAAATAAAAACCAGCTACTATGGCGCAGGCTCTCTTATATTATGCAATATTACAAACACATGTCAGCAGCATGCTGAACAGAGATATGGTTCATGTGTTTTCATTGTGTTCTGAGGCTTGACCACAGGGTGAGTCACATAGTAGCAGTAAATAAGTCCAAGAGATGTAAAGTATGGCTCCGTTTTATCAGACTTGATGCAAGTAGCATACAATGCAATATGCAAAAGAGTAGCGCTGCCAAGAACAGCAAAACAGCACATTTGATGAGACGCTTCAATGTGAACAGAATAAATATAAGAGCGGAAAGTTGCTCTGTTTCACTACAAAAAGGAACTACAGTCAACTTCTTCTCTATACTCAGACCTGTCTGATATTACAAAGCCGTCTGAAAGAGTCCGCCTCTCCAGGGTGTTCTTTCACTCCTGTTACGATTAATCCCATAAGTCATGAAACATCCCACCAGGCCTCTTCTATTTTTCACTCCTGTCATCAAAGGCAGAGTTTTTTTTTTTTTTTTTTAAACCAATAGCATCTATTTTCTAGTCAAATATAGGGTTGAAATACTTTTCAGACTGTTTCAGCTTATTAACATTTATATTACCAAGCCCAGTTTCCAAGCTCAGAGCCGGCAAGTATCGAGTTTGTATCACAACTACAAATAAGAAGTTGTGGACAGTTTCAGGGATGTTAAATTAACACCATCTATTTAAATTACCAATGAGCAGGACAGATAATGTTTGCTGCCTGGCTCCTACATTAATGTCATCATTTTTATTATTAGCGCTACCTTAATTATAAACTTAACAATGGATAATCTGGTCCTTATTTCCCAAGGGGTCTTGCCATTAGAAACACACTAGCCTGTGACCACCTGAGGCTGGGTTTGTATTGTGTGACTGCTAATGTTTAAACAGCTAATATTAAAGTATTTATATACTTCAACGTTTTTGAAAGGGGAGCTTTACTGACTGCTCGAAAGGGTTGTTTAGCATTGTGAACATCAACTCCTTAAGTTGCTGACGAGTAGAGAGCAACTTGTATATTAATTAGTACGTGATTATCAATACCTTTCAAGAGGTCAGTTAAAGGCTCATCGCAATATCAAAGCCAAACACTTTTAACATATTCAATAAAATTGCACTTGCAAAACAGCACATGACTGAATTTGCTTAAAGGTTTAAATGTTTTTAACTTTTCTATAGAAAGTAAATCTTTTTTTTAAATATATAATCCCTTTAACATGACTTTACAGTGGACTTCTGTGTGCTGCAGGCCTTCAAATAAAATGGGCTGAGTCATTTAGACTGTACAAAATCTTTTTTTAAAGCTTGCACTGAGGGTAAACTGGCTTGGTTTGATATACTTTTAGAGTCAGACCTCACTTTTTTTTTTTGTCCAGTTCAGCTACCGGCTTCTTTATGCTCTCAGTCCTCTAGTAAAGTTACAGAGAGAAAATCATGAATCTGAAGCCAACATATTAGTCTTTCACACACCCACATAGCAGCGTGGCACATGTTTTAACACCAGCTAAAGCAAAGCACTTCCATCCAGTTTCCGGGCCACACTTGCATAACAAAGATGCACAGTGAGACTAAGTGATGGAAATAAAATTGAGGCAAACTGAAATATTCAAAGTTCAAAGATCTTGTCGGAATACGAAATGATGGCCGTGGAGAAGATGAACAAGTTTCATCTTAAATTACAAAGAAATAAAATTCATTTGCAACTGCAAAAATGGCCTTTTGGTGTACTCGGGATTTGGTGGATTTCACAACTGCTTTTCTGGTCTACATATCCCAACCTCAGTTAAATATTATTTTTAAATCTAACCACAAATGTGACATCTGCAGATTCATATTTCAGCTTGTTGAAATGCACTTATGCACCAGGTCTTGTACACCAGCCAGGGAGTCTCTGAAGATGTTATGCACATGGTTTGTTGACTTTGCAACTGATGCTGCAGCCACGCCTGACAGCTATCCACTGCATCATTCACAAGGTAGAACCTGCAGTCCATGATGGTGCAAAACGCATTATAGAGCTGAGTCATTTTCAGATATTTACTGGCTTTCAAAGTCCAAACATCTGCTGTTAATCTCAGTAAACGCAGCATGGCCACCTCCTTCCCTGCCTGGAGATTTGCGCATGGAGGTAAAAGAGGACCAACACGCCTCAGATGACCCTCGATGGGAAAGCACAAAAAGTCTTTCATTAAAGCAGACTGTTTTCTTGTTGAAATCTGCTGTACATGAATATTTTTATTTTGACAATATTTCATATTAAATATTACAGCTAAGTGGCACGTTTGGTTGACTGGGACTAAGTGAAAGGTTAAATAGTTAACATTTGACCTTTTGTAGTTTTACATTTGGTTCTGCATGAGGAGAACACGAGAGTCAGTATATTGCAATGGTGGTTATATTTTCAAGTTCTAAACTTGTGTAATTGAAGTTTATGATTATTCTATAGATGCTACATTGGGCAGTAATAAATAAGAAACACTCTATCAGGCTTCAGAGCATATAGGACTTCGCTAGTTTCTAAATTACTTTATTAGAATAGCTGACTCCTGGGCATACTTAGTAAAAAAGAAAAGTTTTCAAATCTCATAACTTCCAGAAAAGATAAATGTCCTTCCTCTTGTTGAGATGAACTGAAACTGGTAAATGTCAAGCTGATATGTCACTGCATGTCATAGGTCATGCTTGCATCCTCCTCACATTCTTGTGAACATGGTAGCTCAAGAATGACGAAGAAATCATTACACAGGTAGCTCACATGGAGAACATGACCTGATTAGATATTAATATTGCTTTGTGAATAAATTTGGAGGGTAGATATTAAAACAGTCAAATTTAATGGTAAAATACGTGTGTGTCAGAATAGTCATTATTCAATTTTGATTAGTTTCAATTAGGGGCTGAGAAAATTTCATTATCTTAGTTACTAAGATAATGACATAACATATTAAATACCAGGTTGCATAAAAAGGGAACTGTTTCTCTTGCCAAATGAGCCCAGTGAAGACATTAATTTTCTGCATCATCATGAACTTTTTAATAGGGCTCCAGCTCTTGATATATAACTGTACACACAGCCTGGGTTGTTAAATGCATTTTTAAACACACAGCCGTTAGGAGTATTGCTGCTTACCTCCCCACATGTTTGCATGGATTCTCTTTCTGGCATTTTCTTACAGTCCAAACATATTCATGGGGTTAGGTTTAATGGTAATTCTATATTGGCCACAGGCGTGAATTTGAGTGCTAAAGGTTGTCTGAGTCCCTGTGTTAGCTCTGCGACTGACTGGCAACTTCTCCAGGGTGTACCCTGCCACCCTAAGACAGCTGGAATAGGCTCCAACACCACATGATCCTCAGTTGGATAAATAGAAAAAAATGGATGCATGGACAGACCCTCGTGTCACCTGGAAAGAAAGGCTGGCTGTCTTTGCTATGGTGTATTAAACTGATGTGTGTCATAATGTCAGCTGTTAGATAAAGTAAAGGAACCCAACACATACAAGGAAGTATGTGTAGACTCTGAATGTGTGGTGAGTTCCTAAGTGATTGTATGCATGTTAAACAAAAAAGGTAACTAACGGGTTTGTCAGTCTGCCACCTGGAGGACGAGAGAGTGAGAGGATGTGACTGGGCTGCTTTATAGAGGTTTCTCATGTAACATCATGCACACACTGCCTGAAAGCTTTCAGCCGTATTGAACGTGATGCAACCACTAGTGAAGAAAAAGAGGATATGTGTTTCCTGACCAGTTAGCAAGTGGTTGGCTGGCAATCGCTAAGTGAAATCAGTCAGAATGCTGCTGCTGTCTGCAATCGGTCACTAACTAACCAACCTCTGAGTAATAATGAAACTTATACAAACGCAATGCAAACTGGAAGTGGAGAAGGTCTGCCTTCAGAGTAAAAGCACTGAAACCAACACTTTTCAAAAGATGCAATTTTTTCCTTGAAGGTGAGATTGCAGGGTCAGGGTAGACACATTTCTCTAGTGTCCAGTAGCTGCGAGTGTGCCACTGACCAGTCTCTTGGCCTGTGTGACTCAGGATATCAACCTCTACCACTCGGCAAAGAGTCAAGGGGCACACATTCTTTTACTAACATCCGATGGTTGTCAGATGGATATCACCATGTTTGTCACATGTATAAATAGCATATAAATTAATGTCACACAGTTAGTCCCAGTACCCCATTATTAAGGATATCTCTGTTCCTAAAAGGCATCTTAAGGATAGAGAACAAAGGACAAAGGATGCACGGGTGTATCCTATGCGGAAGTGTTCAGAGTATAAGAAAGGCGTGGTACACAAGTAGAATTTACAAACCGTAGCAGGAACAGAACTCTTTAAACAACTCATCCTTTTTATTCATATGTTGTTTCTGTAATTTAAGATGCTGGGATGTTTCTGTCCTTATCTGGTTTTCTCTTTGTGTGAGTAAAAAAAAAAAATCTTGTTACATGCTATCATGTTGTGAATTTAATAAAAAAGTTACCCTAACAATAGATCATGTTATAAACATGTTATGAACACTGTTGCACCTGAGACAATAAAACACAGCTGCACTAGGACTATAACTCCCCCCCCCCAAATATTTATGATGCAGATGTGGAAAATGTCATATTTAACTGACATTGCTTTAAAATGAGAGCTCAGAAGAAGGATGTCTCATTTCATTAAATGCATGTTGTCCCGACTTCTTCACTCGTATGTATTGAGGGAGGGACTAAACCGGCGAGGAGAGGAATCCAGTATGTGCAATTTGGGAAATGAGAAAGGGAGTTTGGTAGATCCTTCATTTCTCGCCTTGCTTCCTTTTTTTTCACATCTTAGTCCTTCCCACCAGAGGGAGGGGGGAGTTGAGGTGATGGGCACTTAGAAAAATGAGACATCCTTGTCTCAGAGCAGTCATTTTTAAGCGTTGTCAATTAAACATGACGTTTAACACAGCTGCACACCACAAATTGCTTTGTTATAGCCCAATTAATGATGTATTTTATGATCTCAGATGTAAAAGTGCGCGCTACTTGTTTTAATCCTTCACAGCCACTTTTAAATTAAATTCACAAAGCCAATGTGACAAGATATCACACTTTTTTTGTTAAACGCACACAGACAGTGAAGGACAGTGAATTTGATCACCTTGAAATAACTGAATCATCTAATAAATAAAAGGGATGAGTTGTATCCTCCACCCACTGCGTTTTGACTATTCCAGCTGTGAAAACAGCTGTTTATAGCTCCTCTGTCCTGTCTCTTCCAGATGCATTTTAAGAAATGAGACATCCATCAGCACGGGATATTGAGATTCATTTCCAAATCAGGCTGAAGGGCTTGGAACAGACAAGAGGAGGCTGGTGAGGTGACAATTTGCCTATTTTTGTATATGGCCAATAAAAAAATGAAAAAAATACTTGGCACACTGATGTGTAATACACACTAGCCATGCTTTTACTCTCATGATTTTATAGAGTAAAATTCATTTCTTACTAGACCTATTGACAGCAACCGTTTTATCACAGTGCTGTGAAAATTTGCTGATTTTTTTGAATAGCACGACTGTCTGCGCTCATTATTATTTTTAGCCTTTAATATTTGTGTGTTTGTGCCTGCAAGAAAGATGAAAGAGGCCATGCCATGAAGTGTGTGGGGGGGTCACGTGGTAGCTAATGGTGTGTGTTGTGCCTGCTGTCAAGGGAGAATAATCCATAAAATGACTTGGCTGGCTGGGATGTCTGGTTTTCTTCCACCCACTTCAGATCATCAGATTTCATCTGAGGCAGAAATACAGTGACATATGTAATGTTTGTCGACTCAAAGACCAATCAACTCATCAAGCATATTCTGTTTTGGATTTTGTTAATTTTTTTTAACATGATAACATCTGAAGAGTCAGCACAGTGGTTTTAATCTAATCGTGAGCGCACATGCTCGCTGCAGTGATAGCTTTATGGCCGATATCCTCACATCATCACGTTACTTTTTGAGACGCAGCTGTCCTGCTCTCTGCTTTATCACAGAGCATTACAATATCTGTTCTAGCCTTTGACTCCTCTGAGCCTCAGAGAGCAGCATCATCCACTCTGCCTCCCACTGATCCTCTCCCCCTTCCTCCATCCCCGTTCCCCTCCCAACATGTCATTCTTGTGGCCCCAGAGGACATGGTCGGTATGACCCTGTCTGAGCCTGATGGAGGAGGAGGAGGAAGAGTGGGGGCTCTTTGTCCTCTCCGGTGTTGTCCCTCTTCACTCCTCTGTGGTCTCTTTAAGCGAATCATGTTCAGGGACACCGCGCACATCCAGTGTTTTTGCTCACATCATCACAGAATATTTACTGCTCATACCTGCTGGGCTCTTCTTCTTCTGATTTCTTGCTAAGCTAGAGTTAGCAGTGGGTGTTTTTCACAGTGGGCTGGTAAAACGTTAGGTGCCTTTAGATGAGGCTCATATACATTGATATCTAAATGTAGATGTCCTGAAAACATGCTGACTTTGCAACACCAGCCTCTGCACACTTTACACCGATGAGCCATAAAATTTACTCTTAATGCTCTGTTCATATCACTTGTTTAAAATAAGGCATGTTTAAAAGCTTAAAAATAATAAAATATGCTTATCTGCTTTTGCTGGGAGTCAGATGAAAGCATCTTTACAGCTCTTATGAACATGCACTAAACATGAAGCTACAGTCATATAGCATTGCTCAGTCTTAAGAAATACTCCTCACAGTAATTTGGACCTTGTCATAGTGTATCATGGATACAATGGCGGCTATGGGATGGTTGTTAGCAAACAGCTGCAACATGATACCGCATTTGCTCAGGTCTTACTCACACATCAACATAGCAAAGAAGTGGAATAACCGTTAATATGACTGTTACTGCTTTAGTCCTGCCACTGTGGCTGTCAGTCAGCCTCGGATCTATGCATGGTGTAGTGCACACAGGCTTGGAGGACTGCACATATGTGCATCGATGTAGTATGTGCGTTTTTTGGGGGAGTTTTTGCATCATTTGCTGTAGATCTGAGCATATGGACACCTGTAAATCAAGCTTTGCTCAGCTCACCTGGCCCCTGCACTCCCTTCTGTGTGTCTACCCAGTATCAACCTTGTTTTCATCTATACAATCTTTAACTCCACAGCACACACGACACATATTTGCTACTTGATCTGCTGATTTTGCTAACGTCCACCCTCCGACCCTTTGGCTCATTTTTATATTAAATTTAATTTGGTCCAAGCAAGTCTCTTGTGTGGACTCCCCACTTCTCACTTTTGTTCGAGCCAGTTTGTGACACTATTTTTTGACCAGGCACAGTGACTTCCTGGAGTCTCCTAGAGTTGCCTAGCAACCTCACAGTGACAACAAGCCTCACAAATAGGCAGATTGTGTTTGGACAGACTTGCTGCTTCCCCCTGCATCTAGTCTCGTTGATAAGCTCACTAACCTCATATTTAAAAGAGAGATGTGAGAGTGGCCTCAATCTTCTCATGTAACTAGGTAATAAAGTGAGTAAGTGTGTTTCTCAAAATGACAAACCTTTCCTATCTTTTTAAAAAAAAATACCCACACTGGGCTACCCACGATCAGTTAGGATTTAATATGCACACTTTTGATAGCACAATCATCTTGTTGCAAAAGCACTTACTGAAGCATGCAGGGGTCTCTTACACACACATGCCTCCTGTGGCACTGAGACTCCCTTGTCAAACCAGGAATCCTATTAATGTCTTCTACCAACTACATTAAAGTTCTCTTTTTCCTTTTATAAAAACTTTTTAAATGGCTACCCAGACATTTAAAAGTACAACAAAAATGTGACAAGTTGTCCTAAGAAAATAAAAAAAAAATGCACTGAGAAGTGAGAATAGAGGTTTTTTTTCTTAGTCTTTTGAACTAATATTTTATGTGAAACAAAGTTACGTTAAATAAAAGTGCAAAAACAGGGTTTGGTTTTTTTTTGGGTTTTTTTTGGGGGGGGGGGGGGGGGGGGTCACTTTATGTGAGGTAAAATAAAACAAGAAGAGACCGAGGTAGAAAGTTGAAGAGATTCTGGGGAAGTCGAGAGTTCACACTCATGTTGCACAGAGAAAGAGTGGAGCTGCTCAAATATGTCCTGCTTTTTTTACACGTGCTTTTTACAGAGCAGCCACTTAAAACGGCTCCACTTTTGTCTTTTCTGGTGTAGAGACATTATGCAGTCTCTTCGAACTTCAAATAACACCTGCATTTCTCATTGGGCCTCTGTGATGTATAGCCTATTAGCACCTTCGTGTACAGTATGCAAGGTTTGCCGGGGTCATAACTTATTCATGACTTGCTCTTAGCTGCGTTTGTAGAATATGCTGTGCGGACATCTCCCACACATATATTAATGTTATTTCTGATGGATTCTTTTACAATTTCATTCCTTTTAGCCCTGGGTGATTACATTCACAGCACCAAATCAAATTTACACGGATCAAATGAAAGTACAAAGTGCTGCGTGATTTTCAGATTACAGAAAAGCTCCAGCCTGGCAATTACCATATTTCAACATGTGCATCTGAAATAATTATTGGCTGATATTTGCTTCATATTAAATAAACTTGAGTGTCTCTCCTTCCTACTTTAGATCCCTGACCACCTTTTCTCGGAGCATCTGCAGCATCTGCATTCATTGGTTCAACCAGACAAGGTACACATTTCTGTTCTGACAAATCACCGTAATTAAGCAAGTCAAAGGTTGCTCTCTTGCTTGGAAAGTAACCACCCTGCAGTAAGGGCTAAAAAGATCCAAAAAGCACATTTCTGAGAACTACACTGTACAAAAAGAGGGTGCCATTTCATTCAACAGTTCTAAAAAAAACATGAAAACATTCATTCAGAAAGCATCGTATACATTGGGAAAAAGAGAATGGAGTCTACCGTTTCATTGCAGTGCTAACGTGTCTGGGATTTAAACAACTATATTTGTTCAATCTCTCAGCCAGACCATGAGTCGTGCCCCCGGTCATGCTCACACATCAAAAGCAATACAAACAAGAACAAAAACAGAAAGATAAAAGCAGCTGTGTGGCACTGAAAAAAAAAACATAGGTAAAAATGAGTTTAGCATGCAAGAACATTGACAGTGTAGTCGAGCAGAGGAAAAGAGCACAATAATGGCCCCTCATTTGTGGCGTCCAAATGGACCCAGGAGCAACACTAGAGATTTTTATTTTGTTACACACTGAAAGACGGAGGAATGTATGGATGACTGACTGAACAACTAATAGACATGGCAAGCAGATGGTGGATAACCTGAGGAGCAGCTTGCTTTCCGAATGAAAATTTGGTTTAGAGCCCAACGGATCCTAGAGTTGTGGGACGGATGCCGAAACGGATTTCTATGGAGAAAAAAAATTACAATAAAATGTTTGGTACAAACTATTAATCAGCTTAATGTGAAACGCCATTTGACCGTGCATCAACTCTCCACAACGGCGTGAGAATATGCTCGCGTGGACAAACTATGTGATAACACAGAAACATAAAAATGATACTCTTTTACCAAAATATCGGCCATACTCTACTCCGACTCAATAACTGGCTGCTGTTTCTATCATCCTCTGGCACTGGTTATATGGCTGCCTGGCAGACTGGTCTGCTGGCCAACCTTCTGTTACTAAGAGGAAAGCTGCCCAGAACATAAACACATACACAGTTAACCTTTTACTTCAGTTACCATACTCAGCTTTGCAGGCTGTTATTAATGAGGGCCTGAGACACATAATGCAATAGATATATTAATTCTAAGATAAACTACATTTTAATGAGACTGTGTTCGTGATATCATGTACATTACTTCTGCGTGCTTGTCACTGACTCGCTCGTTACATCTACAACAAAAATTGGATTGCGGTTGCTGTAGAGTAGAATGTCTTACATAGTATAGTGATATAGTATAGTGAAAAATATATCAAGCTTTACTTGTCTTAAACTGCAGGCAGCTTCATGTGCAGGGCTGAAACTTCTTTTTCCCCAGCAAAGTCTTCAGAAAAAAGTTTTTTCATTTTTTCTTCTTTTTTTGAAAAGATGAAAAGAAAGTGGAGCAAATTTATCCTCCATGTCTGTTTGCTAAGCCCCATAATGGTATTTTCAGAACCAGGAGTGGAACCTTTCAGTCCCTAGCTAAATGCTTAGACAGGCTTTGCCACTAATAGGAAGAAAGTAAAACATACCCTATGGCAGGAATTTTAAAATCAGCAAAGCTTTTAGTGTGCACATATTCTAATAAATAAAAAAAACAGACATAAAAAAGCAGGTTGTGGACATTAAATTCAGAAAGCTCTAGCAAGTAACAGAAATAGTTTGTCTCCTTGACTATAGTAATTATTATCATAATAAATGATATCAGGATCATAGAAGCTAGCCCTTTACCAGTCCCTATATTTAAAATCCCTCCTCTCACCTCCACATTCCTGCCTTTCCTTCTCTCCTGCTATCACCAAACATGCCTTGTCAGTGTCTGACTTCATTAGCCAATTCTGACACGTTTCTACAGTAAAATAGTTCAAATTCTTTCAGCTCCATTTAAACTATCATTGTGGCTGTTCTCCGAGGTGTCATAAGAAAGTTTAACGGCTAGCTATCCGTGAAGAAGGATCTAGAAGGTTTGGCAGCATTGGAATTTCTGCTAGTTAATAGAACTGCTAGCTAAAAAAACCTAACAAATGTAACAGCCCATATGGAAAAGAAATAATAAAAACGTACATGATTTACTCATGAAAGTGGCCACTTTCTCATTACTTTCATATATTGTTTTAGTAAGTATCCAAAACATACAAGTTTCATTATATAATTTTTCAAGGGATCTTATATCTGTTTTCACTCTTGTATGCTTTTCATACAAGTTTCACACAAGACAGATACAAACTTTATAAGATTTATATATATCTTTTCCATATGGGAGTGCTATAATTTTAGACACAAAAAAGCTGTAGAAGTAAACAATGTCATTTGGCAGTGGCAGAATGTCGCCTTTGGCAGCAAAGATATGGGACGACAGTTGAATTGTTGTTAATAAGAGTTTGTGTTAAGTGCACCCAAGACAAGCAGAGACAAACACCATTAACCAAATCTTAGCCAGAGTGTTTTGTTATCTGAAGCATTCAAAAATTTGATGTGTGGGACACCGTGAGCCCATGGGCTGTAGTGTACACCGCAAGCTTTAAAAACATAAAAATGCACCTTATATAAATGATGCTAATAAAATCCTTAGAGATAACAGAAGAGACCATGCATTACTTTTGGGGATTTTTTAAAATGTTGTTTTTTAAAGATGTTTCTGTTGAGACAAAAAGCATTATAACACAGCCTCAATCAATGGACGCTTGGATCTGGAAACAGAGTTGATACGTCATCACTTAACAAGCAGGTAGGTTCAACCGGATGGTGGCACCCAGCAGGCACGCCTGCAGGATGCTGCCATGTGTTCCTTCATCAGCAGCTGAAAATAACCACTCGTTTAAAATCAGGCTAAAGTATCTGTTCAAAACTGGACGAGCAGTTTGTTACATTTAATATGGAATTTGGCAGATGCTCACGTTCTCTCTCTCATGCACACCAAGGGCTTTGTTTATTAATTAAGCTCACATTAAACTCATCCCTACAATATCAATAATAAATAAGGTCAACACCTCAATGACAGTGTCAACAAAAAGTCAACATTACATTTTCCTGTCTATGATAACGCGTTTTAATTTTGCCCAGGGATATGACACTCATTTGTTCATGTCAGCTGATGTGAGCCTCACACTGCACTCATTGTTTTCATCATAAATAAAGTGACGTCCAATGATAAAGCATTTGAAAATGCCATGGATGTGAAATGTCGGTCTGCGCACTGGTGCACTGACTGAGAGCAATCCATTTGGCTGGAATCAACGCAGACTTAAGTGTTCAAGAGGCCCAAACACAATCAATGGCCCCGATTGATTCGTGTTGGTCAAGTAAAACACTATTACATCTCACACTGCATTGATATGCATAACCAATAAGCAAAGCACCACACTACCTCTGTGAAATGACCTCTGTTGACCTCAACACTGCAAGCTACCTCTCAACATCTCCTTGCGCACAGATGCACTTTATCACCTTTTCAGCCATCTCGCCAAGGACAAACACTACAAAGCTTTTTGTAGCACTAAACATGTAAGAATGTCACCTTATTCTGCAAAAAGAGGCTACCACAAAATATACCAATGCTATATATAAAATGTGAGTACCGTGAATACAGTAACTGTCCTCCAGCACAATTCTGTTTTCATCCATGTTTTTTGAGTGGATCTGAATGCACGCAGGATAACTCAAAACATATTAAGTATTCATGCTAATTACGTGTTTTGCCTTTTACAGTATTCATGAACCAAAGGGAGACTGAGACTTGATTAAGAGAGTTGCATCCTTGTAGTTTGCATTCTTAAAAATGCTTTATCATTCAAATTATTTCATAACTTTTCAAAATAAAGTTTTAAACGCAGTTGCGTAATGTCTTTTACTGAAATGCGCATAATTGAATTGCTGATTTTAATGCTTTTCTTTTTTCAATAATAGCTGAAGGAAACAGAGAGACTAATTGCACTGCTGTGTTTGTTTGTAGAGCACTGGCTTTTCAGGGAACCCAACAAGCTTTTAGTTTCACAGCTGCTTTTTGATGACATTTAACAACTATATCCCCAGAGGGGTTTTAATATATAACTACAGCCCCTAAGGAATCCATCTCGCTTACAACATAATCAGCCTGTAACAAAGCAATGACAGGCAGCCGAGGTCACCAGCAAAAGGAAAAAGCTGTGTCTGTGCGCCATTTTATGGGGGCCCACATTAAATTAGGAAGTCCCTTTGCATCTGTGTTATTACTGCAAACAAATTCATGCAGCATTACACTACTAGTGTGTAAAGATAAAATGTCTACAGCTGAAATACATGGCGATGATTTGTCTTACCATTTCTGATACAGAGGAAATGGTTAACAATTGCGTTGGACTGCACAGAGTTTAAAACCCCAGGCTCATTAGCCTCAGCTTCGTGCATTATCTATTTGATTTAAAGCCACTTGGAGCAGACTAAAGCACAAGAAAGTAGCATATTCCATTTCTGCTCAGTCCATATGTCTTACCAGTTACAGGACAAAACAGGCCCTTGGTGCTTTTGTTATTCAGCTGTGGGAAGATGCAGAAAGCCTGTTAATTTTAGTAGCTCTCTCTCATTAGTGGAGTACATATCAGGTAACAGACATCTGCAGAGGAGTGGACCTCGTAACACTTCAACTACTCTAGCCAGATGGCAGGGACAGGTTGACCCCCACAGAGACCACTTAGAAACAAAAATGTCACGGATAAAGAGAAAAACCTGTCGGATAACAAAAACAGTTCATAAACCAACGCTGTTGGAATTTTAAAACACTTGAATGTAAATTGCAATTAGAATACCAAATGCATTTAATATGCTTTTCGACTTATAAACAAACAACATTAGCTCATTAAGTTCATTTCAAAGGCACTACGGCTGTATAAAGTGCCTGAAGCCTTTCGTGACATTTTAAGTGTCATGGGGCAATTTATTTGTGCATCTCTCAAAAATAACAGAGCGTTTACCCAACAGTTTTCAGGTTTTTAGTCATGGGACCATGAGACTACATTCACACGTACATGGGTATTTTTTACAAAAAATTTTCCAGGTCAGTTTTGAAAAATATGCCCGTCCACATAAAAACTCAACAAGCATTATCAAGAACATGCCAAAGCAACAGGCAGTGATATAACACAGTCTGACGTCAATAAAGGATATGAAGCAATGTCAGAGCGCATCTCGAACGTTCATGGTCCATCCTGACAGGAGTTTTTCATACCTGAGATTTCAGTGATCCAAAACACCGTTTACATGTAGATAGAGAGCCAAAGTGCATGCTTACGTGTGTATGTAGCCACACGTCTGGATTCATTTTAGACCAGTTAGCAGTGATTTCAATCTTAAGCACAACTACAAATCAGAGGCAGTAACTTATGGTGGGTGAACCAAGCACTGGAACCAAAAAACAATAACATTCAATCGAATATATTCGAATATATTCGATTTATTTGAATATATTGCTCCCTGCCATCTGGCAAAATATTTTATCAATGTCACCTCCTAACAATGTTATTTGTTTTACAGACATTTTTTAAAATTACCAACTATCATGAAATTTGGGCTTTGTTCATAATTCTTGAAATTCAAGTAGCTCACGAGAGCAATTCTGCTCATATTAAATCTAAAAAACACATGACATTTAATCTAATTCACACCCACTCAACCATTATTCGTCTGTTTAATCATTCAAATGGTTGACACATTTCAGATTTGACTATTGTGACTGAATTTGCCTCTTAATAATTCATCTCTCTCAGTATTGGTGCACTTCACCTCTTCCTCTTCTACTGAATGTTCTTCACTTTGTCCCAGATTTCAGATGAGAACATTTTCACTGCCACTAAAGGTGCTCTAAACAGCGTTTTGCTGTCATTGAGTATGTATCTTAGTTAGGGTTTCTGTTTAGGTTTTCCTGCACACTAGAGCTTCAGAGAGTTTTTCATGTGAGTTTTCTTCATTGTTTGGTATTTATGTTATTTAGAGAGTTTAAAGGATCTTCTAGTCCTAGTTTTGAGTCCTTAGTCTTTATTTAGCTTCAGCTTACGTTTGAATTGGTTATTTCCTGTGTGCTTAGTTCCCTCAGTGTTTCCCTATGTGTTACTTCCTGTCTAGTCTTTCAGTGTTAATGCCTTCGTCCTCCAGTGTTCCCTTGCCTCTGTCTTCACGTTTGGTGTGACTTTTCTCGTCTCCGTGTTTCCTAATGTGTCTCTTTTGGTCATTTCCTATGAAAGATAGTTTCCTGTGCTGTCTATGCTTTACTTCTTACTGCATGGCTATCCTGATAGTTCTCGCCTGTGTTTTTTTTTTCATGTTCAGCTTCATTCTCATTTCACACCTCGCAGGTGTATATACAGCACTATACTGTATAAACTGTATATACAGTATAGTACTGTGTTTCCTTTGTCCTCTGCCGCATCCGCGTAGGTACTTGGTTTATTCTTTGAATATAAACTCTTGCTTGAATTCATAGAGTATCAGATTTCCAACTCTCTAGCTCCTTAGTGATTTCTGAACTTTTCTTCTGTTTCTGTGTTACATTTTTATATTTTGGACTGGATTATCAGTTTTAAAGTTTGCCAGTCGATGGATTATTTTGGTCCTCTACACTCCACACAGCTAACTGTGCCAAATAGAGTCTGAAGTCCAAAACAGTTTTGTCCATTGCCTGATCTTGAGCAATTAATACCAACTTAATACAATATGATGGGTGTAATTTTAGAATGCCGTAATTATTTCTCGATATAACCAAAATACAAATACTGTGGAAAAGTGAGGCTACTGGAGACAGAAGAACAAATTGTGGTGTTTCCTTACCTGGATGATTGAGCATGCATCAAGACAAATGGTTACATGCCTTTTCATAGGAAACATCTATGAACTTGTCTTTCTCTCAGGACCCATAAACGAGTTACGAAGTTGCACATTAAATGTGCAACACAAGCACAAGGTGCTCTTTGTATGAAAAGAACCAAAATTTTACCATCAGCTGTGTTATGTTCTGCCCGGCCAGTCAACTTCCCTCTGTGCAGCAACACCACTGACAAGGCAATTTCCAATCATAGAACCCAGACACCCCTCCAGTGGTTCTTTCACTTTGCCAGCATGAAACAATACATTTATTAAATCAATATTTGACCTTCTTAATTCTTTATATTTCTGCTGTCTACAATAGGGAGCATTTGCCACTGTTCAGACATGCTCCCAATTAAAGCAGATGGCAGAAATCTGGATAAAAGTAACAAAATTGTAACTAAGACAGCTCTTTCCTGTCTCCATCTCTGTTGTGAGTACATTCTTTTCTCACCTGAAAGCTGTCAACCCTGACTTTTGAATTTAGAGAGCTTCTAAAACGCCTCTTCCAGACAAGAGCCTTGCAATTTCTTTTGGTATGTAACTCACCACCAAAAAAGAGAAAAGCACGCCACTTTCTGAATCATCAAAGCACGGACAAAATGTGCTTATTAAAGCAGCAATAGCACCACCACTCTATCACCCGATTTAGAGCTCAGTAAATCTCAGTCACCATCAAACTGTCTGCACATTCACTTTCAAGTCCAATTGAGCCACAACCAGAAATACCGCACGCATAATTTCCACCCCAATTTGGTATGCGATTTCGGATTATGATATATTAAACTGCTTATTTGTGGAAAAACAAAAGTTAAATGGAATGCACATTAAACATCACCCAATCGATCTCTGCCGTAGCTGGATCAGTGACGCGGTAAAAACAGATCAGATTTCACCACAGAAACAAAGAAGGTGGTCATATCCGCCACAATAAAATAAGTCAAGAATTGGTGGGGTTTTTTTATCCCACTGCACCGTCTGTACTTCAGAGGTTTTCTTTTTTATATTAATGTAGAAATTTATCTTTGGAGTGAAAGGAAGCTATTTTTATAGCAACTCATTCCAGTCACGACAATGCATGAGTCCATGATATTAAAGCTGGTGTAAGAAGCATGTATTTTTTTGACATTATTAGTCAAGAAATCCATAATAACCTTTTAGCATACTGTAGTCCCACTGCGTTCAGAGGAAGGTAGACGCTTGCACCTCTTGAGGACATGACAAAAGACTACCACTGGTCTCTTCAGAAATGCAGCATAAAGGCAAAAAAAAACTGAATGAAGAACTAATACGTGGTGGCACAATGCGTAAAGCAGAAGACTTTCACCTGGGAGAATAGGCCAGAAAGTCAGCACTACCTTTGAAGGTGGTCTGGTGGAAGCGCCTTTAGTGCAGGAGTATGGTCAAGTTTGCAGTTTTTATATCATCAGAGAATCCCATCTGATGATGGCAAACAGTTATTCAAGATGATGCTCAGACCTACAGCCTTATTAAATACTGGCTCAGGGGAAATATGCTAGAGGATATACCTCACTCATTATGGCACACTTTCTATGTATTATTTGAAAACTGTGCTGCTCACAGATTTAAAAACGCACTGCCGTGCACAACTGAAGCATTTATTTGATTGTAGATATAGCAAAGCTGTCTGAAGTTCTGAAATGTACTAAAGCTTCCTGTAAGATCTATCATTGATTTACAGGGTATGTACTGGATTTTTAACAATGTGATGGGCATAAAAATGATTTGCTCTCTTTTTACACTGCCTCTTCTTTAACGTTCACGTCATCCATTTGTGGCTATTGTGAGTCCTGATAGTAAGGACAAAAGACAGATGGAGCATGACAAAAGAAGACAAATAGGTGACATTTCAGTCTGTTATAGCACACCCACTGTATGAGAATAGTGTGGTTTCAGACTGTCAACTCATCCGTAACCTCAAGCAGAAGCTTGCTGTGTGAGTGCAGAAAACGCTCAGGGACGAAATATCGTTAAGGTACTTTAAGGTCATATTCCACTCCACCTTTAAAAACACAAAGCAGCATGGTATGTGTGGTGTGTTTAGTCCTGTCACTTCACAACATTTCTAGTTTCTTCCTGTGCTTGCCTGGATTCTCTCCAGGCACTCTGGCTTCCTCCCACACTCCAAAGACTTGCATGCATGTTAGGTTAATGATTTTAAATGGGCCATGATGTGGATGCGAGTGTGTGTGCGGTTCTCTGTCTCTCTGTTTGCACAGTGATGGACTGGCAAACTGTCCAAAATATATTCCACATCTCGCCTGCCGTCAACTGGGATACATTCCAGGACAATGGTGAATTTAATCTGGAGTCTACAGCACATTGATTGGTCAGCATAACTAAAAGAAAATGCTATAGAGACACCAGTCCTTTTCCATTTAGTGAGCGCACAGCTGAAGACTGCATGATGAGGGATCTTTGTTAGCTTGAACATCTTCCAATTGTTTTGCAGCAGTTACATTTCGAGGCGCGAATAAACAAACTCGCATCTTCACACTCTACCCTGCGGGAAGCTACTGCATGCCAGGATTTGTGTGAATGCAGCTGAAAAACACAGTTTATCCTGTACGTCGTGTGTGTCTACACATGTGCATGTGAGTGTGAATGAGAGACCAGAAGTGATAAATTCTGAATTCTGGTTGTTAATTTTTTATAAAACCCGGACTACCCGCGCACGGGATTTGGCCCATGACGAAAAGCTGCAGCCCAGAAACTTCCTGAAGACCACAAAAGTACGATGAAATGAAAGCGTAAATACACCACCACGCACCTCATACAGGTTACAAGTCATGAGTCAGAGTATTGTGCTTTCTCCTGATACCTGTACATATATATTTATGAATGCTATTGGTACGAAAATGTATAGATAAATATTCAGATTCATTTAGTTATCATATTTAGTCAAATGAACAGTGGAGAAAACTGAGTTGTGTCTCACATTGTCAAGATAAATTAAGTATTTCCATCTTCCTTTTTTACACTTTCAGAACCCTGCAGCTCCTGAAATATATCTGTTAAGGTACAGTTAATCCTTGAGTCATCTTGCACAAAATGACTTAGATGCATACAGGCAAGTAGGGACCTCCAGAGGGAAAGCAAGGAAGTAGGCCAGAGTCATCCAGTTCCCTAAGATGCCCTGTAGATGCGTGTCTATTTTTTTAATGCTGCTGCATTTAGAAAATAATGAAATCAACTGTGACTGACTACTTCCCTAGCCGTGTACGCAGCCATACATGGAAGAACAATTGAGTATGGCAAAAATAACAGGGAATCCCTGCTTGCATGAAAACCACAGCCTGGCAAACTGGCCATAAGAGAGATTGATGTTGGCAGACAATTGGTGATCGTGGCTCAAGAGTTGGGTGGTCGCCTTGTAATTGGAAGGTTGCTGGTTCGAGCCCCGGCTTGAACAGTCTCAGTCGTTGTGTCCTTGGGCAAGACACTTCACCCGTTGCCTACTGGTGGTGGTCAGAGGGCCCGGTGGCGCTAGTGTTTGGCAGCCTCGCCTCTGTCAGTGCACCCCAGGACAATGTAGCTTGCCATCACCAGTGTGTGAATGGATGGATGATTGGATGTGTAAAAGTGCTTTGGGGTCCTTAGGGACTAGTAAAGCGCTATACAAGTACAGGCCATTTACCATTTTAGACATACATTTAAGACTAAAAGTATTTCAACAACTGCACAGTTTCTGTAATTGCGTCAAGTTTAGAATCCATGGGCATCACCAAAGGCTGTGTTTCCTCCCTTGAGATGCTCTGCTAGGCCTTTACTGCAGCCACCTTCAGCTGCTGCTCGTTTGTGGGTCACCCTGCATTCAGTTTTGTCTTCAGTAACTGAAAAGCATGCTCCGTTGGGTTGATATCAGATGACTTGGCCATTGAAAGATATCCTATTCCTTTGCCAAGGGAAACTCTTGTGCTTTGGGTCATTATCTACTTGCACTGTGAACACTGATCAGTTCTGCATTTTTTACTTGATCTGATCAGACAGCGTGGTTCTGTACACTTCACAATTCATCCTGCTACTTCTGTCTACAGTCACATCATCAATAAATACTAGTGACCGGCTCAACTAGCAGCTATACATGTCCATGCCATAACATTGGCTCCATCGTGTCTGATGATGTGGTGATGTGGCATGTTACTCCCACATACCTCTCTCTTTCCGTCATCCTGATACTAGTTAATCTTTGTTTTCCAGCAAAGTCTAATATCTCTTTCCTGTTCTTGAGTGTAACCAGTGGTTTGCTACTTGTGTTGTAAACACTCTATTTATATTCATGAAGGCATCTCTTGATCTTTGACAATGACACATCTACCTCCTCGACAGTGTTTTTGTCTTGGCTAGATGTTGTGAAAGTTTTTGGTTTTTAACCAAGGAAAGAATCCTGTAATCATTCACTTCTTCTTCCAGCTTTTTTGGTCCTTTTGGATACTTCCATCTTATCCCTCTATATCTTCGCCAAAACTGAACTCACTGCCATTGCTAAGAGTTTTTTCCTTGGAACAGCACTGCAGCAGCCAATCCTAAAAACACAGATTTGGGAAAACCCTTTTACAACAAACCTCAGGAAATAATGCAGTCACTGACGACCTTGACTGAAGCCTATCTAACAACAGCAACAAATCATTAGCTCTTTAATAATTTTGTTAAGAGCTGATGTTGTATATGAACAAAATTATTAAAGAGCTACCTTCAGCTCAGCAGTCTCCACAATGGTTTTATAGTACAGTCTGATAGGTTTGTAGCTTGAACCTATTCGCTGATACAAAACCTAACGCAGTTGAACTAGTTTCTCTCTGTTCAACTGCTCTCTGCTTTGTTTCCCTCTTTTTCTCTCTTTTGTAGCAAAGAAGAACATCTTCATTACAAAGACTACAGTAAGAATTTATTTTAAAAAATATATAATTCCCAGAGCTAATGTTTTGGTTCAAGAGCAGGTGTAATTTCAGTGAACCCAGACTTTACTTTCCTCATAAAAAAACTTCCATTTTAAGATTTCTTGCTTTCACTGATGCTTCTTTGTACATCACAGGCACCAATGCTGATAAGTAGAATAACATGAAATGCAAGGCCAGCTCAAAATGTGGATGTGCATATGCCCTTGAGCAGTTACACAGTAAAAACAAAGTGGGGACCTACTGGTAAAAACATCACTCCACAGCACTATCAGTGTTTCAAGTCTCTGCTGGGTACCTTTTGTAGATTTCATTTTTAGCTTGAACAGCTCTGACTCATGTTCCCGTGTTCCTGCTGTTGGAGAAAATGATAACCTGAGCAACTTAATTAAAACTCTGTTGGCACAGGGTATGGTTGCATGGGGGGAAAAAAATAATTTAGCTGTAGACCCAAAAATGCTAAACCCTGAAGACTGCTGCTGGCATCCCTTTCCAAGTCTTAAAGTTGAAAAACGTTAAGGTTGAGTATATTTAAAATGCTAGCACAGGGTAAAAGAGATGGAAAGTGCTTCAGACAAAAACTTGCCCATCTCCGCCTACTCTCCAACAGATAATTCCCCCATATTCCTCTTTCCTGCACTGTGCTCACTGTCCTCCAAGCATCCTCATGAGATCTCATCTCTAATGAAATCAGCGCACCCCTCTAACTAATGTAGCCATGGTGACTATTTCCCAAATGAGCAAGGTGACCTTCAGTGGAAGCATCCAGGAAAAATACAAGCAGATTATAATTCGCCTTAAATAGGACAGATCTATTTCATACTACAGCGTGATATTTAATGCACGATTGGACCTCAGTGTAAGTAGTATGTGTAACATGGCTTGCACGCTTCACTCATTTTTAAAGATTTTTCATCAATATTCATAATACTGACGTCCTGTAAGTTTGACAGACAAGGCCTAGCTTTCAGCTTGCCTATTAACAGGCGGCTGATGGCGTCCTGTCAAGTGTCAACCCCGTGAAAGGTGAAAGCTAAAGCCCTTTTGTGGTTTTTAGCCACCCTCTGCGGGAGTCACACTGACATGTTTTGATATGACAAAATACCTATCTTTGGAGTTAGACTTCAAAAAGCAAGGATCAGACTGATGTCAAGGAGGTCACAGCACAAATGGATGGATCAGAATTATTCGAGCGCATCTGACGGATGCTTGCTCGGATTGGGAAATGGGATGTTCACACCGTGTGTCAACCAACCTCCGGCTCTTCGTCATGTTATTCAAGCAGTATTTGCAAGGGGGTTTGGGAGGGCTCTGCACTCAAGGAGTTCACAGATGCAAGGTTGCCAGCAGAACATTGTTAGCCGTTTTAAATGGCTAAATTTGTTTCCATAAATGTTATTTCATGCCTGCACTGACCACATTGAAGATATTTTTTTTAAATCACCTTCCTGCAGAAACGATCCTTTACACTCAGCAAAATTAAACCTTATTAACAGTTAAAATGTACGACTCATTTACAACAGTGACATTTTTTTAGATTTAGATCTGCAAAGACAACAATTCTGTAAAGATAATTTCAGCTCTAACACCAGAAAGCTGAATAATCCTACTGGGTCACATTTTGTCTCTGATGATGATGTAAGTGCAGAGATTGTACAAAATGTGAAGAGATCCACTAATGGCTCTGTAATGGGAGCGGTCAAGGCCAGCATTTCCATCCTTCCCCATGGAGTCCTATGAAATCCATCTCCCGTTAATAAGCACGTTGTCCCGGCCCATTCATTAGCCAGTCAAATCCCTCAAGTGACATGAATTCAAATCCAATTCATGAGTCACAGTTTTAAACTGCACCAAAAAACGTTTACAGTTTTAAGCAGAGACACATTATAAGCTTGAAAGTTAAACCCAAAAGCCAGTATCCATTACAGAGAGCATGTCACAGTCATACTGCAAAGATTCAAGTTAAATGTGAACTCTGAAAATGAAGCATCATTTCTAAATGGAATACCGCTTTAGAGGTCACAGTCATAATTTTGCATATAACACACATAGGAAAGCTTTCTGTGTTCCAAGAAGAAAAAAAAACATTTTAAACTTTTATTTATTTATTTTTAGTTTCCAAACCAGTGGTTCCATTCCCTTCCCGGAAGATGACCACTACCACTGCCACTAGTGATGAACCATGAATTATGCATGCTACTCAGATGGGCTGCTTTTTTCTGTCTCAAGGAAACTAAAATGCAAATAGCAGATGACCTTGTTTTTCTTCAGGGTTGTTAGACTGTACACCGAAAAAACTGCGTCACACCTGCTAGCCAGCCTTGGCGGTAACTTGACTGTTGATGCCCCCCTCCTACCACCACCCCCAGTTGCAAATTTAATTTACTTTGTGACTATATAAACTATACCGTGTACCACAAAATACACGCAATACATTCGATTTATGCCTCCACGATAGCCATGTGGCCTCAAGGGTCTGAATAACATGAATGGAAGCCTGGATTAGGAGGATGCAGACGTCTCTTCCTCTATCTTGTGGATCTGATCTTATTAAGATGCTTATGTTAAAATCTAAAAGTGCAACCTAATTTCAGCTACTCAGCATCTAATCAATAGCAAGAGTTTGCCACGTTTAGCTTTCAGAGTTTAGGCAAGGTCAGAGGGAGCCCACAAAAGGCCTCTGAACATAAGTGAAATGTGTGATTCATAGTGAACTGACTTTTATGGGTAATAAACAGAGTAATATATACTCACTGGATGCTTCATTAGGTACTCATTAGGTGTTCAACTGCTCATTAAAGCAAATATCTAATCAGCCAACAACATAGCAGCATTAAGGCACATCGACATGGTCAAAGCTACCTAGTGAAGTTCAAACTGAGCATTAGAATGAAGAATAAAGGTGATTTAAGTGACTTTGATCATGGCATGCTTGCTGGTGCCAGACATGCTGGTCTGAGTGTTTCAGAAAGTGCTGATCTACAGGGATTTTTTTTCCAGTGAGCAGCAGTTCTCTGGACAAAAAATGCCTTGTCGATGCCAGAGGTCAGAGGAAAATGCCTGATTGCTTTAAGTTGATAGAAAGGCAACAGTAACTCAAATAACCACTTGTTTACAACCAAGATAGGGGGATAATACCACAAAGCTCAAATCTTCTCAGACTGTCATCAAGCTTCACAGTCATCAGATCCCAGGAGAAATGGATGTGGAACTACCAAATCTGAAGCATTTATGTGACGATATCATGTCAATATGGACCAAAATCTCATTGAAAAGTTTCCATCTCCTTATTGAATCTGTAATCAAATTACAAAAAATGTAATCCAGTTTTAAAAGCAAAAAGGTGATCAACCCTAGCATTGCATAGCTGAAGAAGTGACCAAAAACTGGCCAGTGGATTTCTTCATATTATTGAGTCTTAATCAGGGATGATGAAGTGGCTCAGGAGTTAGGGTAAAATCAAGAATCATGTAGTAATGCCTTGACTTGATGCAGTCATAATGACTGATTTTAAACTAGGACTAGAACTCATACGTGGATTAAAGTGGGACTGTGGAAGTTCATACCAACAGAAATTTGAGAATCGTCAGGCCGATACAGACGATGTAACCTCTGATTGCTTTGCATCTGTTGTATTTATCATATGGATTTCATTCATGGACGTGGACTGATGTATTTTTCTCATTGTGCTTTTTATGTTTATATATAGCTGTAGTTATTCTGCTGCCTTTTTCTTCTACCTGACCAGGTACAATGGACGCAAATTACCAGCACTCTAACTCTGGTCCAATTACTTTTAATTGTGCAGTGTCTCTAAACGATAAAAGTAAAGGAATAAATAAATAAAATACCAGTTCAAGCCCGGTCAGTGACATTTATGCATGTCGTTCCCTATTTCTCCCTCTCTCTATTTCGTCTCTCATTTCCTGCCTGCTACTCAGAATATCAAATAAAATACATAAAAATACCTAAAATTGCTTCTTGATGATGAAACTGATTTGGTTCAAAAGAGAAATGGAGGAGTTTTTTATTGGAAAATTAAGCCACAGTGGTTCCCATAATGCACATAGAGAAGTACCCAAGCTATTTCGAAGAAAATGTGGCTCATTTATTTATCCTTTGTTAAGATTAAAGTAGAGCTAGTGGAAGCTGGTTGTTAAGATGGCGAAGAGCCACAGCAGGGCTACTTTCATATTTCATGACAATTGCGGGTTAGCTCACGTGTGTGTGGCAGGCTTACTGATAAAAGTCGATAGATGTGACAGGAGACATGTGGAGCTCAGAGGCATATCAGCCAAGAAAAGGATGCTTAAAAAAGAAGGGAGAAAACAATATATAGATGTATATACATATATAGATACAGCATGTGTGGAGCAAGAGACACATAAAAAGAGAATAGACGAAGATATGAAAACAGGAGCAGGAGAGTAACTGTAAATCATGGTGAAGCTATGTCCTTAAATCAGCAGCATTTGTGAGCGTGCCCATGCCAGATGTGCCCCTGCCTTTGTTTAGTTAAAATCCATTTTCTCAAGCAATGAACTGACATCTTACTATCTGTCACAATGTGGTCACTGCACATGCAAACTTTGCCAACAACACAGTGCTGTACCCTTTGCACTTCAACTTTAGACACTTGCCGGAGTCGTCTTCTAATGACAGGTGTCAGCGCACGTCATCGAATCACATCAAACACGAATTTGTTCCACAGTTTTCTGCAAAAATGACTTTTGCGAGTTGTCGCAACAATCTCCCCCCATGAGTTTTGTGCCATCTGGAAATCCGTATGCTCATTATTGGTTTCAAAATTGCTGTTAAAGTTTCCAAAAATGTCTTACTGTCCCTTACTGTGGATCAATTTGATGAGAGCTAACGCAGTAGTGCAGCGCGAGTACGAACAAATCCCTGCTGATGACACAGATGCCCCCCGGAGACAGACCTGCTCACACACTGGTGCCTCCAGTCTGTCAGTGTTGGATATGAACCAGATGAGCTACTGTGTGCAAAACTTGGGAGGTGCACAACCAACCGTAACACCAAAAGTGACCAGTACGCCAGTCAGCGGCATAAACCCAGCTTCACTGCTCCAAATACAATAAGTGAGATCACCAAGAAAATCACTAAATGTGGGTTCTGTTGCCACTGGAGCTGTGTTAGATTAGAGCTCTAAACAACACTGCTGTCATACTCACTGATGACAAGCATCTCACTGCCACCACAGAGAATCTGGTCACCAGAACTTGCACTTGAAATGCATCTTTTTAGTCTTTATTTAAGGAATTACTAACATTTTAAAACGCTTTGCTGTCATGTATTCTATTAAAATTCAGAATTTATCAGTTTTTTTAACTGCATCCTGACAGAAATAATGAGCAACTGAAAATTATGCACAGTCCGTCTAAAAGCAATCAGCGTATCTTAGACTAGAGCAGTTGCTAGCCCAGCAACACTCTTTATTACCCTGTTATGTGTAACATGATCAGCACAGCACAACCAGCCAAGTGCTCAGGAAATCACCCAGCATCAAGCCAGCAGTCTGGAGTGGCTTTGGCTTGTAACCCCTTACAAGGCTGTCCTTCAAAAATGGGTTTCAAGCCTTTTATTAGCCTAGCAGATGACCAGCGAAGGCAAAAGAGCCAGGGGAGGGCTATGAATAACAAATGGCCGTTCCTGCTGGTAAAAATTAGATGACCAGTCTCCTCCACTTCTCATACACTGTTGGAGCTCTGCTTGTATTTGAGTTTCACCATTTCAGCAACTCTCCTCAGCTTTACAAAGCATTTTCCCCCAGAGCCACAATCTGAACATTGTCAGGTGTCAAAACCATAAATAAATGATTTTCCTGAAGTGGGACGTTTTTATCATTCATTTCCATAATGGATGTTTCCATTAAATATTCATGTTTCCAGTTTTTCCTGCTAATTTTAAATATCATTTGCTTTGGTAAAGAAAAAAAAATAAACAGAGTGCAATCCACTTTTCCTCCAAAACTGCAGTCTTGATTAGACGTAGATGCATTATGTTTTATTCAGAAATGTTGGTCTTAACCTGAAAACACAGAAAGCAATTCCGGCAACCACTTATTGTGACATCAAATTTGCTTGCACATACAGACACAGTTTTGTTGTTGTCATGAAAACAAAAGCATCAGAGGAGGCTGACCGGTCATTTGTCGAAAATCGCTGAATTTCCATGCTTCAGAGCTCCATTCGCTATTAAATAAAGCATCTACTGTAGGGACAAAAATACAGTATGCTGGAATCAACACACCATTTCATATATATTCAAGTCCAATGAAAAGAAAATATATATATTGCCTTAAAACCTAGAAAAAATGCAACAGCCACTAGACTTGTAATGTACCCCTCTATTGTCAGCCTTGTTAAAGAGTTACATTAGAAGAAAAAGAGAAAAAGACACATGCAAATATCATGACATCATAGGGCTTTGAGACTAGCCTCTCTAAAAGACAGTTGTGGTTTTTTTTTTTGTTTTTGTTTTCTTTGGGGGGGGGGGGGTTTGCAGGTCTCCAAGACATCTATTAAGCCCTAGACTAGATTTGCAATTTTTGCATTTTTATAACAAACAGCTGAGAGCCACAACACGGAGCTCTGCGGAGGAAGAGGTTAGAAAAGTAGGCCTAAGTATAATCCCAAACACTCGTGGAAAACAGCAGTGAAATTCAGGCATTATTCACTTCACGCTTAGACAAATAACATGACTTAGATATGGCTTGAAATTGTATATGAGAGAAAACTGGTGGTAAGGAAAATCTCCACCTTAATTACAATTCCCTATGGTTTTATGACTATTTGGATGCATTTACATGGGCATTCACTATATTCCTTTAATTAAGCATGCATGTGACTGCATGTGTTAGGAAACCTGCTCTATATGCATGCAAAGGGCTGTCTGAGATATTTCATTATATAAGATCCTAATGCACATACTCAGCCTTCAAAGCCTGCGTAAGTCACAAAGCTGATCCGAAGGGCAAACTCAATACACCTTCCATTTCTGTACGAATGAGTAGGTCGGCAAGTCACAGACAAGGGCTTAGCGTTCGTGTAATTATCAGCTCTGCCTGCCTTTCATTCTGCGACATGAAACACAGCAGAAAATCGTACAGAGTGCATTTCACTCATGCCCCATTTAATTACCCAAAACACGCCATGTCTGACGCTGATCTCTGCTAATGGAAAGTTTACTACCCAGTTCCTAGTGTGTTTATTAGCATGTTCTAGACATCTTCCTGGATGACAAAAGCCTTGCAGTAGATGTCTACTGTGACAGTACAAAACAGCATGTACAGCAGAACAGTAAAGTTCTGTGCAAAAGTCTGGAATCGCCCCTTATTTCTTTATATTTTGTTTTCAATAAGCCAGACTTTCTTGTAATTCAAGAAAGTTTGGCCTCTGAACTCTGTTTCTCAAGGTTTTGAGAAACAGAGTGAAAACCAGGCTTTTTAATTATTTTAATCCCGGCCTTGATCATTTTCAGAAGAATGTTTTTCTTTTTATTTAAAGCCGCTTAACCCTGACCTACAAATGATTCGAGAATAAAAAAAGGCACCTAACTCAAGAAATTAACCACTCTGGTGTCTACACACAATAGACAACTTAATAAAGAAGTTTTAAATTATATCTTTAGCCGTCTGAATCAACAACAAAAAAACTAATTGTCACCATTTGTTTCATCGAATCTTTAAAATCTGACAAAGATAACACAGTTTTACAAGTATTAAATTTTTTACACCAACAAGATGATTCTCAAAGAGCTATTAGCTGAAAACATGGTCTACAGTGTGTCCTTATAAAATCAGAGAAAGCTGGACAAGTGGGAGATAAAAGATCAAGTGACCGGCATGAAAGTCATGCCCTTAAGAAACAGAAAAAAACTGACAAAAACCTGACACAGGACCTGAGAGATGCATCTCTCGTATTTAATACTTCACCTGTTCACTGAAGTCTCATCAGAAATGTTCTCAATGGAAGGGAAGGGAAACACAGAGAAAAGGCTGAGGTATGCCAGATTGCACAACTGGACTGAACATGATGTCTTACGAAGAGACGAGTCCAAATTTGAAATTTTTGGTTCAAATCATTCTCAGCATGTACGGAGGACATCGGGAGAGCATGACAATGATCCCAAACACACAACTAAAGCAGTACAAACATACCTGGAAAAACACTAATGCTATGAAATACTATGAGTCACGGCTTGTCCTCGCCGAGTCTGGACCTCAACATTCTTAACGCAGTGTGGGATCATCCTGACATAGAACGGACCAACAGGAAGCCAAAATACAAAGAAGAGAGTTGAATGTCCTCCAGGAAGCCCAGAGAACCACAACTGAAGACTACTTAAAAAAATCTACAAGAAAGCTTGTCTACGAGAGTCCAGGCTGAGATGAAGAATAAAGATTAACCCTATCCCAAATATTAACTTTTAATATGCTCATTAGAAATGTACAAATGTACTGTTTTTACCTTATATGCTCCATTTCCATTTATATTTTTATATTTCAAATCGCTGCACCTATTCCCAATTTCCTAGCAAAATATTTTAAAAAATGAGGAGTGACTCAAAATTTCTGCACAATACTGTATGCCTGTGATTATGGCTGTGAGTGGTTATATATAACCACGTACCGAAAAGCAGTTCCATCTTCACTCTCTAACACCCATGGGATCTAATGACACAGCCAGGGGGTTATGCTTCGTCGTGGCTAAAAACCTCACTCTGGTAATGGCATTCACAGCAGGAAGACTGGCTGGAGAAAAATCAGCGGCCTTTAAGTACAATGCAAAGGTCGAGGACAGAGATAGAGTTTCCAATCTGCCAGCCAGTGATGAAGTAACTAAATATCCAAATTAAGCACTTTTCATCCTTTCTCACTTCTCTCTTCAGATGTTTCTGTTGTTTTTTGGGGGGGATTTCTTCTTTCAGTTTTGACATTTGCTTTTCCACCCACTGAATCATCAAATCTTAAATTGTGTGATTGTACAGCAAGAAGGCACCATTATCTTTCTCTTCACTGACATCTCTAAAGATAAAGATAACCCCCCTGTAGCGTCCCCATGGCAGGGACAGGCAAGCAGCAGGAGAGGAATGGGAGAGATGCCATCTCCTCATCAAAGAATGCTCCAGATTTTAGCTGAGGTCTCACAGAAGCCCTGAGCAGCATCCAGGCCCAGCCTAGATTGTGACACATTTGGGTGATGTCTTTTACCTTGGGGCTGATTGACCTCGCACCAAACCAGCTACTCAGGCACACGCAGCCACATCGACAGTCCTCTCACTGAAAGATTTGCTGTCTCTTTCTCTGCATAAGATTGACATCAATTGTGCGTGTTGAGAAAGTAGCTGGCACTTCTTATTAGTTTTCTACTGGGGCACTGCCGCAGAAGTTGTTTATGTCTGTCTGTTACAATCAGGAAACACGTCTTGTTTAGCTGACTTGCAGCAACAACTTGATTGCTGAGTTTTCATGTGAATTTGTGTGACCTTCTGGAGCCTTGTTAATTAAAACCGTCAATCAAATAGGTAAATAATGCATGCATCACACATGAACACTATGTACCAATAAGTGTATCTGAAGAATGAAAAGCTTTTAAGCCTGCAGGAAAAATAAGCTGTGTTTCTTGTCAAGTAGCCTAGAGAAGGTTTTATGTTCACAATGGTGGTTAAAGGCTCTTAGAGAAATCCGAGTAAATGCCAGGAGGGCAAACACACTGCTGTTTGAATGACAAAATCAAAAATGCAAAATGCCAAGCAATGTTGTTTTAATGAAACTGCGGAATATGTATTTTACATGTTTGTATTTTTGTGCTAATGTGCTGTTCGGTTTCATTTAAAGCAATATTTACAGCTCAGTCACACTAGAGTAAAGAATGGGACAGCAACCGCCTTGAGACTAGAAAAAAGTAAAGAAATTGCCTATAGTTGCATTGAATGTTTTTGCTGTTAGTCGACAACCCCAAGTAGTTGGGGCAACCAACTGAGATTGAGAGACTAAGCGTATAGCATCCTTGACCTCTGGGTGACCTGTTTCGATCGCCAGGTGACTGCATAGGTCACCTTGTTGGAGGCAATCTGTCTCCAACCAATCACGGTCCGACTCGGACTGACTGTTATCACTCTCAGACAGGTTGTCAAAGGTTTGCAAACAACTGGCCTCTAATTTATAAATGCAGACAGATTGCCAACGTGTTGCAATCAATCGGAGTCAATCTGCATTGATGACTGCAACTCATCCATATTCTTCCACTTATCCCACTCAGGGTCAAAGAGGGGACAAGCGGAGAGGCAGGGTCTACTCTAGACTGGTCGCTGCTTTGTCACAGGGCTAGCACAGAGATGGACAACCACTTACTCTCACGTTCACTCCTATACTCCGTTTGGAATCAGCAATCAACTTAACCTAACGTCTGTGGGAGGAAGCCACAGGACCCAGAAAGAATGCACACAGAAATTGTGCCAACATGGATTCAAACCCAGCACCTTGCAGTGAAGCGACAGTGCTAACCACCAGAGGTGGGACCAAGTCATTGTTTTGCAAGTCTCAAGTAAGTCTCAAGTCTTAATCCTCAAGTCACAAGTCAAGTCTTAAGTAATGTCAGACCAGTCAGAGTCAAGTCTCAAGTTACTGGTGTAAAAGTCCGAGTAAAGTCACAAGTCTGAAACTTTGAATTTCAAGTCTACGGAGCCCCGCAGGGGACATGGGAGAAAAAAAAATTAAGACGGACTTTTGCGAGATCTCGCAAAAGTTTTGCGAGATCTCGCAAAACTAACTCGAGACCTCCTGTTAGCAGCTAAAACTTTTGCGAGATCTCGCAAAAGTTTTGCGAGATCCCGAGTTTGTTTTGCGAGATCTTGCAAAAGTTTTGCGAGATCCCGAGTTTGTTTTGCGAGATCTCGCAAAAGTTTTGCAAGATCTTGCAAAAGTTTCGCGAGATCCCGAGTTAGTTTTGCGAGATCTCGCAAAAGTCCGTCTTAATTTTTTTTCTTTTTCTTTCGAGTCTTAAAAAAAAAACGGAAAAAGAATGTTGCAGTTATATGTAATATGTAAATATTAGACCATGTGATTTTTAAATCTGTGTTTTTCTGAACACATGACAAAATAGTGAACTTAGAAAATATACAGAAATTGTGAAAACTGCACCTCTATAAAATGCAGCTCAATTAAACTTAGCTCCAAGAATAATTTTCACTGACAGTTCTGAGATAAGCTGCATGTTACTCTTGGATGCGCTTGTAGGACCGGCTTTAAAATTGCATGACAAAAATATAATACACATAAAAAAATACTGTATCACCAACGTAGCCTGGACAACGTTTGCTAGTTAGATGAAGTCAGCTATCTCATCATAGCAAAAGAGAAGCACCACCTACCGTTCTTTATGCAACTTCAACTGTCGGACAAAGTTGGAAGTTGTTCCATCTCTGTCTGTGATTCTCTTCTTGCATGTTTTGCATATTGCATTTCGTTTTTTTGTTGATTACTTCATAGTTTATGTACCTAAAAAAAATAACTACTTGCAGCATTTTTGAGCATTTTTTTTCTTTTTTTTAAAAATCTGGTTAATTTGATTGGCTGTGCTACAGCTCACGCACTCATACGTACGGAGTGTGGTTTGAATAAATGAATTGAATTAATGGTGCACACTTTCTATATAATATGCATGTTAAATTTTATATTTGGGGTGAAATATATCAAGTCTTTTCAAGTAAACCGGTTCAAGTCCAATTCAAGTCCCAGGTCATTGGTGTAAAAGTCCAAGTCAAGTCACAAGTCTTAGAATATTTTTTCAAGTCAAGTCTAAAGTCATAAAATTAAGTCATGTGACTCGAGTCCACACCTCTGCTAACCACCACCACTATCTGCGACGTGTCTCTTTAAAATAGATGACTCCACTATATACAATGTAACTGCTGCAGGATGTCATTTTGCAGTTAAATCACCATCCGGCAGCAGTTACATCACTATTATTTCATTATTTCTGATTCCAATCTGACCTTGTGACAGGACTCTAAAAATAAGTAGTTAATATGAATTTCCGTTTGATGAGAATTTATGTGTATCTGCAACAGATTTGCAGTTTTCACCAATGTATTCAGAGTTAATTATTGTATTATCACAAATATTTATGTACTGATGGGAGACCAACCTCGTGTTATTGCCATTTCATCACTGTTTTGATGCCGTTGTTTGAAGATGGCAACTGACTGTGAGTGGTCTTTAAAGCAACCATTTCAAAGGCAACAAGATCAACAAGATATCACAATTATATTAGATTTGTTTGTGCTGTAGTACATCAAGGCTGGTCTTCTGAGTGTTTTGTAATATATTTTGTGTCACACAATAGGCCCAACACTTGGGAAACGGTGTAATAATACGATTATATATCTAGATTTCTAACTGATGTTCATCTAATGACATGTTCACTGGATGAAGGTCCCTGTGGGGGCCGTTCCTGAAGACACTGAAATCAGGAATTACTAAAACATGCAACCCATTGAGCACACACAAAAATCAACAACCAATTACGTGAACCTATTGACCAAGTGCAAATAACAGTCCGATGGGCTGCGGTGTTCAAGGGCCATTGATTTGGTTTTGTGTTAATGTTCCTGCATATGTGCTGGAGTGCAATGTGCCTCTTGCGTAATTAGCCGCCCATGTGAAATTCTATTTCTTTGGGTTAATCCAATTTTAATTTTCCTTCTGAAGCAAATGTATGAGGTGCATAAACAATCTTCAAATGTGTGCGTGCATCTTCTTTTGCAATTGAAATCGATATATTTTCAACATAGCATTGCACGGTTGTTTTACTAGGCCCACACACCACCACCTCTCACCACTCCCTCCTTCCTTCCCCCCTCTGTCACTCGCTCGCTCTCTCCTTCTCTTTAGCCTCTCCTCTTTGTGACAGGAACCATTCGGCTGGCCAGACGAGCCAGTGTGCTTTCTGTAGCTGACTGGTGACTGGACGCTGCAGGCGAGTATCACTCATATCTAAACCAACATTTATAAAGAAAGGAGGAGGAAAGAAGAAAAAAAAAGGGAAACAGCGAGCCATTTGACAGAAACTTACATCCACAGCAGTCACTTATGCCTGAGAGCTGAGGTGACCTTCTCAGATTTCATTTGGTCTTTTTTTTCCCTCCCTCTTTCCCAGAACATGTGAGTAATTAGAGCAGAAACATTTCCCTCACACAACCAGGCTGGCTGTCTGAGCACGGAGGTGCTTTAGTGTCTCTGTCAGCAGTATGCAGACGAGATTCACTAAAACTATTCTTATAGCAAACATTGTTACAGTAGCTCCTCTGGATAGTGGATAGCCTGTGAAAACACAGCAGTTGTCAAGAGCACGTGTGTTGTGATTATCCATATTGTCGCATGCAGTGAGTCATTTCAGAAGATGTGGTGATCATATAGCAAAGACATTCTACTATATCTACTTTGCTTATCGAGAGCAGAGTGTAGTGCCAAATGCAGACATGAACGCCGGGCTTCTTGGAGATACTAAAACTAAGTGGAGCCCATCCCTCAAGACCCCTAAACACTATCCTTAGGATACAATTGGAGGTTGCATATGTGTAATATATTTAGGATACATCACATATGAATAATTCCTGTGACCTTCCTTTGGTTAAAGCCTGCCTCTGACTCCCACAAGACTCTTGTCATTCTACACAATGACAATTGTGCCAAATATAGACCACCTAATTGATATTAACACAGAGAATGGCTTGTGACAACCGAAAAAAAAAACTCTTTCACTTTGCATCGTTATTCTTGCTTTTCTTCTCTCCGGTATGACACATCTTTCTGACCCAAATGAAACAGCTATGCGTAATCTTCCGTACTCTCTGTTATTAAAGCATATTTAAAAAGATACAAGTTATGGGATGAGGTGGTTTTATAATTGCCAAAGAGGGTTTATACCGATAAGACTGTGTCCGTTGTTTCTTTTTAACCCTTTAGCGCTGCACGGCATATAGCATATAGTTTATTCATCATCTTCTTCCTCGTTACAGCGCAGTAAATGTTTGAGACCTTATGTTACAAAAAAAAGTGATGTAAAACAGAGGTCGAGCACCGTCTAAGCAGAAAGATGTACTGTAACCTTCTCAAAGTTAGGACTAAATAAGATAGATAATAACACTTCTTCGCTCAGTCAGCCACACAACGCCCATCTTCATCGAGGGGGAATTAAAAGGAAACAAGCCGAGGAAAAGCAGTTTCCTTTTATATTTTGTCCTTACCGTCGAAGACCTTGAAAGGACGACGGCCACGACATCCTTGATTTCTTCAGCCCGGGTCGGTGCCCCGTGTCCACTGCGTAAGTCCGGTCCATGTTCCTCGGGTTGAGGTATCTCTCGGTGTCCGAAAAGCCTCTTTGTCTTACACGGTCGTTCTTGCGCACTACCAGCGCGTGGTGGAGCGGAGAGAGCGCTGCCTGATTCTGCTGCCTCCACAGATGTTTGGGCGCCTTTGCACTCACGCCGGTTCCGCTGCCGGCGACCAGAGGCGCCGTCCCCACTTTCCCACAGGCGGGATCCATCCTCCTCCCCACGCTGGTTATAAAATTGTTTTTTAAAAACTAAATCTACACTTTGGGAGCATTTAAGTTGAATGAGTCAGGAACGCTTACAGGAGGTTGACTAACAACTGCGAGTTCAGGTGTTTTGTTTTGGGGGGTTTTAATAAAAGAAAATCAAATAATACAAGTAATTAGACAACTTTGTTGTTTTGTTTTGCCTTTTTAGCTACCCTGGGTGCTTCACGTCCAGTTTTTGATTTTTAGCTCACGTAATGAGCTTAACTCCATCAACTTTATCGCTGACACCATGCGCAAACACACTGAAGCAGTGAGATAAAAACGAATCCATTTACGCATCACGAGGAGGACCTTTAAACTGCAGTTTTGGGGATGTATCCCTGAGTAAAGCTACTAGAAAGAACTCTCAGGTCAGTCTGGTTTCCAAGTGCTCCCCACTTCCTCCGCACACGCCCATTTCTGCAAGGTGCTTGTATTGCTGCGGCAGCGCGAGATGTTCAGCACAGGATGGTCCAAACGGACGGATGGTCTCCCCAAATGATGCAAACTTGTGCAAAACCAGTTCAAGGTAACTTGGCGCAGAGTTATGCGTAAAAGCTTCCGGACTTGACAACACTGTCTCCCGTCTTCATGTCCCCTGCAGGAAAAAAGCGGTGACAGGATATAGGGAACAGGATAATACATTAAACATGAGGGACCCACCCAAAGTACCTCCCCTAAAAACCTCCATGATTGGAAAAAAAAGAAAAGAAAGAAAATCAGGGGGTGGGATTGGGCAGAGCCGCTATATCATATAATACCACTGAACCAGTTTTATGACACAATAGTCCAAATGAGATTTAGGTTTAATACACACACACACACACTCTCTCTCTCTCTCTCTCACACACACACACACACACACAAAGAAACAGTTTTTGTGGAGATGCACTGAATGGAATGAGAAAATGAGAAGCATTTTTATAGCAGCTGACATTAAACACACTGCAGGTAAAACAAGTTCACCTTCACACTAATTAATGAAACCGTTCCTGTGATGTCCACAGGGTACAGGGGAGCGCAAACATCCAGCCACCTTGTTAAATCCCGCCCCCCATCCCACTCTCTTCTGTTTGTCTTCATTTTCAGAGAAAGGGGGACTATCAGGGAAGAGTGCTTTATTTCCTTCCTCTCCTCACACTTCCCTTGCAGCTCAAGCCCATTACTCAAGAAGATAACAGCGTGGGGAATGTCATCTCTCCACTCTTAAGCGTAGAAATGTAATCTGAGAAACGAGGGGAGAGAAGACTGAAGTGGCGAGTAAGAGTATTGGTAGCAGGACAGAGGAAGGAGAATAAAGAGCACATGCCTGCCATGTATGCATACACAAGAAGCTCATGTGTTTGCTTTGTACGCGTCCAAGTTAACCTAATTAAGCCAACCAAACACCCTACAACAACACGCACGGCAGAACCAAATACTCTACATACACTCTAAGAACTGACCTGAAACTTAAACCACAGGCTATAGCCATTTCATTTACTTTGCATTGCTTTGTTGCTAAACAAGGTCATAGGTATAAGAGTATCCCAACATGCATTTGGGGTCACCTTAAACAAACACAATACCGACTAATATTAGGAAACCCTCTATAAAACGTTTCCCACTAATGTTGCAAACAGCTAACATCTGTTGACACATAAATCTGTCAGTAGCCAGCACAGCCATGTGTAATCTTCTGCATGCTCTGTTATTAAAAATATTAAAAAGCTACAAGTTATAGGGCGGGGTGGTTTTAATTGTGAAAAGAGGGATTATATGCAATGCTCTAATGCTGATAACACTGTACCCTCGATTTCGTCTTCTTCTTTTTTAACCCTTTAGCTCTGAGCTGCACATAGCAACACAAAACCTTTGGTCGATATAATAAAAATACTGACACAGCAGAACATTTTAAAGTCAAATAACTGCAACTGAATCCATGTTTATCCCAGCTGTCACTCTTGAAACATCTGTGACATTAACTGCCCGCCTGCTTCACCTCCTTCATGAATGTTTGATGGACATTGTTTTTGGATGTTTTAGCAAAGTAGATCTTGTTCAGAAGAATTTTTGTATATTATTCTTTTATTTGTAAGATTTTTTTTTAAAGTAGCACAATGGATGAGTCAGACACACAAAGGTTTATTATAATGCTTAAAAGAGAAAAGCAGACAGGTAATTGTTATGCACTGTGACACATTTGGCACAAATTTGTTTTTGTATTAATAAAAAAAACTGTCTTCCATTAATATTAGTATATGAATTGAATGCTGCATGGCAATGGGTTTGTACTGTAATGTCCCTAACAAGAGAAATATGATTTCTTTTTCTTTTTACTGGTTTGCAAGCGAGGGTCTGATTGAGTGACAATTAGATGTGGAAACAATGTCCCCCTCTGGCCATCCACCTCAATAACCACACTGCGCCATTTCTGGCACAGGATACACACAGATCACGAGTGTTTAAATATCTTATATATGTTTTTTATATATAAGTGCTCAAAAATAAAGAAGTAAAATGACATGTTCTTGGACAAATGTTAGTGGGCTGTGAGTACAGGCCTTAATTTCACCTTCTTTGTTCTATTTCTGACAGTTTAGTCAGAAACACGCACGAGTAGTCCGCTGGAGGTCATTTTTCTAGCGCTCTGGTAGCTCCTTCTGTTTCTCCTCCTGCTGCTGGGTTGAATCCTTCTATAACCCTGCCCAGCTCTCCTCATATAAGAGCCTGTCTCATAGTATCACAGTATCTCCTCCACACTCTTGAGACTGTGGTTGGACAGCGACCCTCTTTAAGATCGCAAGCGTGGGTGTGCCCTCCGGAAGGTAAGAGATGGACTACCTGTGCAACCTGAATGGGCTGCATGTACCATTTTTGAGGGCTATGTTGTGGTTGTCTCTCCAGTGTACCTGTTCACCTGCTTGGATTTCCACCAAAAGTAGGTGAAAGTAGTTTTTATCTCTGAAGTTTAACTGTTATACTGCGTTCCCTTCATTTTTAGAGCACATTTAGAATCCTTAGTTTGTTTCACGTGTCACACCAATTTCCCCCCAGTATGTGTTTCTTTTCTGTTCATGCTGAATTAAAACGCTAGGAGATAATAGGAACGGGATAAGTATAGTGCGGTCAATAATTAGTGATTACACCTGATTGCTCCAATACTGATCTTATTAGTACTGGGGGATTCTATCAGACACACTTTGCTGATTTACATTAAGTCGTTTTTTTAATCATGACAGGATTATCTAAGCTTCCTGTAATAACTATATTTGGCGCTAGCCTAAAAAATATTTGCATTTAAATGTTTTTTTGGGGGGGAAAAAGTAAGTCAAGTTGCAGGCTTATGTTTCCTCACATACAGGAGAATGAACTCAATCAGTTCATCGCAGTGAGCTGTACAGACTTTTAATGAAGAAAGAAAAAAACAGAACTGCTATTGGATTGTTATCAAGGGAGAGAAAGTGGAATCTCTAGCCTGCATCTATAACGTGTGTGTGTGTGTGTGTGTGTGTGTGTGTGTGTGTGTGTGTGTGTGTGTGTGTGTGTGTGTGTGTGTGTAAAATGAAAAATAAAGTGTTTATTTCCAGCTGATCTCTCACATAACACTCCAGAGATGACATTTTAGTGTCTGGAAAATCAATAGAGTGGTAGCTGATTTGATCCAGTATTGAGTTAATATCCAGCGCTGATATTGTTCTGCTGTTCTCAGTTAATGTCTTTTAAGACACTTTCTTTCTCATATTAATAAGTTAATTAATACCTGTTAGCTGGTGTTGAGCTCTTCTGTTGATTTGCTCCTAACATGTTGGGCTCATGTGCAAAAGAAATCCATGCACACTAATTTGTATTTAATGTAAACTGTATACAAAAGATGGGCCGAACTGCTGCAAAATAACACACAGATGCCTGACAATCAGGGCTAAGTAGCAGCTGAATAAAATTCTCACTGAGCCGTTCTTGGTAAGTCTGTTAATACAATCAGCCACACATTTGAAGCCATATTATTGGTCAGATGACTCAACGGAAACGCTTCAATAGGCACCAAACATGACAAAAAGTGAGGATCAAGAGCTCAGGTTGTTTTCTTCCTCTTCTTCTTTTTTCAGCTCCTCCCTTTAGGGGATCATCTGTCTTCAGCTCAACCGAACAGCATCCTCCTCTCTCACATCAACCCTTTAAATGCCCTCCTTCGATACATCCGTGAATCTCTTCTGTGGTCTTTCTCTTTTCTCCTGACTGAGAGCTCCACATTCAGCATCCTTTATCCAATATATCCACTGTTCCTCCTCTTAGCATTTCCATAACCATCTCAGCTGTCCTACTGATGTACTCCTTTTTAATCCCACCGACTCTGGTCACCGCCAACGAAAATTTGAACTCCTTCTACTCTGCCTCCACCTCGTCCCCCAGTCTTTTTGTTAGCATCACAGACACCAAACCATCATTTAAAGCTTCCCCTTCACTCTTTCTGCTATCCTTTTGTTATAAATCACCCCTCTGGACCCTGACTGCACCAAGGTCTTCACCTGTTTTGTGCACTGTCCAGTGCTTCGGATGTTTGACCCCAGGTATTTAAACTCACCTAACTTCATTATCTTTACTCCTTGGACAAAAACTCCAGTTCCAGCCACTGGAAGTAGTAGAAGTGACACATCAGACAGCGATGGTCTAAAGCCCCCTGTAGCAGTATCCCCTGTCAGTCAAAGTGGTGATAAATGGATTGGTATTTGGATAGCACTTTTCCTCTCTGATTGAGCACAAAAACCTCACTCAGCCAATCACACACACATTCACACTTTATTCTATGCCTAAGCACCTTGTATAAAATGTAAGCACACACTCACAGTCCAATGACTACATCAGGAGAAATTCAGTATTTTGCCCAAGGATACCTAGTAGACAGACCCACTGTATCTTGTTAGCTGAGCTATTCAAAAAAAAAAAAACACCCTGTATATTTGTGATGAAGATAACAAAGTCCAACGGGTCTATGATTCATTTTTGGAGGATGCATGAAGTAGCCCAGTTCAAGGAATTGCAGCTTTTGGCGCTTCTCTGGCAGCTTCATTTTTCAGCTCTGGAGATTGTTGGCTGTTATTTAAACTGAGCAGGTTTTCATCCAGTATTTTCTGTTACATTATTTATAATATCAGCAAATCAGCTTCTCTTGGGATATTGTAATAAGCGTGTGTTTATATATTGTAAAGCTTTGGGGGGAACTCAGATTTTTTAGCTGTTATGCAGCGGGTAAATGCTGGCAGTCGTAGAAGAGAAGCAAAGACAAAAACACTGAAACGGCTTCATGAAAATCATTCTTTTATATTAATTGTGTGAGGGCATCTAATGGAAAGACAGCGCACCACTTTTTGACCATTTCATTAATATTGACAGTCTCATTTGGCAGCATACAAAGTTAATGTCACTAAATTTTACTAAAACACTGCAGTTGGAGCATTTCAAATGGCACGCCTTTCAACCCTAATGCTTCCCCACTGTATATTTCTTCCACGCTGCTGTGCTGAATTATGAATGAACGGCGCTCGAAGCAACGTTAAGACATATGACCTTTGTTAAAACTCATCCCAGCATCCATTTCCTCCCTAATCCTCTTTTTTTTTTTTTGTCTTTAATTGATCATTCTATGTTCAGTTATGAAAGCAGTCAAATTTACTGGATATGGGTTTAAAATAATGGATTGCGATTTTGAGTCGGTCAAAGCTGAGTGACAATTAATCTTAAAAAATAATCAGTAACATAATCGAAATGTTGACAAGCGCATAATATATTACACCACAAAACACTGATTTAACATGTAACAGTTTTTTGGTACTGCTGGCAGATTAATTTAGAGAAAGATGACAAAAAAATGTTCCCCCTTTCATGTTCTCCTTAAGAAAAGGCTCATTGGGGCAGCACAGAGAAGTCAATACAGCTACGTGAAGTAGAAAAAGAGATGACAAGCCCCCTCCTGCCTTTGTCTTCTTAAAATAATCACTCAAACCACCTTTAAAAATACCAAATCCCTGTCTCGCAAATGCAACACGCTTTTTAAAGAGTGGTCAGCAGCCCACACTTGGGAATAGTCTGCCCTTTTGTGAAGTTCAAATAAAAGGGATTTGACACTTTTTGGCATTATCACAGTGCCATAATAAATTATTCAGTATTGACTATGTTTCTGTATTATGGGTAGCAGTTTCTGCTGCTTATACAGTGCAGCTGACAATGTGTGACACATCAAGCTGCAGGCGACACCGCCAGAAACAAAGACAAAAATACACTGTATTTCCTACAATGAAGATGCTCTTGACGTGTAACAGCAATTTTGAAGATAAAGAAAGCCTTTCGGCGCTATTGTGAATCAGAGTTGCCTCGAAAACTGCTCTGCCTGCCTGAAAATGTAATTTAGACACAACTGAGTGTCACCAGCTTCTCACGCTTCCTTACAAAAGAAGTCTACAAGTTAGCGGCACTGTCTTCTTGCTAAAGTGTGTTCACAGCACCCTATAACAAATTCCTCTATCTTAGGCTTAATAAGAGCTGCTCATTTCTCTGTCGGTTGTTCGTCGTTTCGACTCAAACTTGCCAAAGAGAGAAAGGGAAAAGGACAAATCAGGGGAGCCAAGGGGAAAATCAGAGCAGGCCGATCCATTTACTTTCACATCTGGCACAGAATGAGCCACCGATATGCAGTTATGCAGGTAGCACAATGTGTGTGTGAAATACCGAGCTTTGTGAAGCATGCCAAGGCGATCAAAGATGAGTCATAGGAGTGCCACTTTCCCCTTGGGTTGATGAGTAGATTTGTCACGTTTCTAAGTGTGATACTAACCCAAGACAATGGGGATTTTCCACTGACAGATAGGTTTGACCACTGAAATTATATGCTTCTTCAAACTGCCTGAATATATTTCCTTTTCTCAGTTAAATTATGACTTCCCACTAGACCACTGGCTCTGAATGCTGTTTGGTACATTGTTCCTCTCTCCCCTCAGAGCAAGCTGGTTGGAGGCTTGGTGTTTGTCTGTGCCAAACCTCATTTCATCTGAGGCGCTCATTCTCCAACATTCTCCGGAGAGGCTGCGATTCTTTTCTTAGTTGTGGTGCAATCTTGTTTTCCAATCACTGAGAGGCTGCGAGGCTACACTACAGACTGTACAATATGTTAAAGCACAGAGGATAAAAATAAACGCCACCTAAAAGGACTCGGCGCACTACACAACAGATCAATCAAATCCACAGTTCAGTCCCTGCTTTTAACTTGTTTAGCATGTTTCACACGGTAAATTACATTCACTCTTTTAAGATTAGTGAGTGTCGGTGCTGACAAACAGAACTCTGTTAGACCTCTACATCTGATGAGTCACATTCTTAACAGCATGTAGCTGACAGGAATAATTTAAATGCCAATGGTTTGCATGTTATTTATCCACTAAACAACAAGCACACTCTGCACTGCTGCCAAATCATGCTGTATTTGATTTCTTACCTTTCTGATTGTTTCTATTCATTTCGCCACGCCATGAAACTCAACTTAAAGACACCTTTAAGTTGAGAAGCAGAAGCAGGTAATCTATCACAATAAAGAGTTGTATTCATATCTTTAGTTTTTGTATCATCATAGTTATCATATTATCTAGTTAGGCTAAAATAATGTGACTGATCTGAAAGCTCATATTGTTGCTATGTTTAGTATACACGGGCATCTACAAAGTGAGAGTTGGCTGTCCAATGACAACCTTTTTCACTTTGATTGATGAACAAACCTCACTGCCAGCAGCTATTTTTAGCTACTTTTGTCCTCTGGGTTCTTTGCCTACATTATATGAGTCCTGTTTCACAGGAAGGACTTTAACTATGTCTGTCATTTGATTCTAAAATACAATAAAACGCTGTTTTTCCAAAGGAACACTATGGTGGCTCAGTGGTTAGCAGTAACAGTAAGAAGATCCCGGGTTCAAAGCATCATCTGGCTGAGGCCTTCTCTGCGTGGAGTTTACATGGTCTCCGCATGTCTGTGTGGCTTCCTCCCACAGTCCAAAGACATGGAGCACCCACATGTATTTAGTAGGTTAGGTTAACTGGTGATTCTAAATTACCCAAAGGTGTCAATGATTGTCTGTCTCTGCGCTAGCGCTATGTGCCCTGCATCTTTCCCTGTGGTAGCTGGGACAGGCTACTCCCTCCTCGTGACCTTCAATTGGAGAATAGATGGACTATTTTGCAAATAGTAGCTTGACAATTTCAGGGAAAAGTTGGATCTCTGTGTAAAACACACTAGAATCTCAAAATGTCTCGCCATCATCCGTTGCCGTAACGACAGCATACACTTAAGCTGGCGTGAACTCAGTGGCGGTGCAAAAATTTGATTGCCTGTGTTCACCCACCATGATTTAACAATATTCCAAAGATTTTCCTCTTGGTTTTTCTCAGCCTTCAAGAGTCCCCACAAAAGTTCAGCTGGGTTGAGGTTGGGTGAGGAGTCGTCTTTGATCTTTGTGTCCTCGCCGTGCAGAGCATGAATCCTTCTCTGAAAAGATTTGATTTGTCTGACGGCTGAAGTGGTGCCATAAGCTCAGCCTGGGTAGACTTAGCTCATTGCAGGTGTACAACTCCATTGAAGTGAAAACATCCTCAGACTTGTAAATAACAAACACTTTATTTAATCAGTAAATAGTCATCTGTGAAATGTTGGTATTTCTTCACCTACCTGAAGAATTTGAGGTTGTAAGGCAGCGAGACTGCTGCTTGTCTTCTTTTGACAGCCCTTGTACTGACTCAGGTAATGTCTATGAGTGGGCAAAAACTTGTATGTATCTGCTGAAACCTGTTTTTGTACCACATAAAAGCCCTTTAGCAACCTTGATTATCTGAGTCTGAGGATAAATATTCCTGCCTTGTAGTGACAACTAAACATCTGATGCTACATGTGCATTTCTTTAGAGGTAAATATAGTTCCCTTAACTCACGGCATAAAGCTGTCAAGTTCCTAACTGAAGTATGAGTATTTTTCCAGGAACAGACTTTTAAGCATGAGTATTTAACGATCAGAGCTCAGCCACCAGTAAAGTTTGAACACATTGATTTCAAACTGTATGTAAAATGAAGTTACTTGGGGGACTTAAAAAGACACTTTTAAGAAAAGCAGCACACCCACATCGTCCTACCTGCTGGTATCAGCCGCGGTTATAGCAATGAGTGGCGGTGTGCGCAGTGGCAGTGTTGTGGGCCGTGGTGGGACTGTCACTGTGTCCGGCTCCGACTTGCGATCACAGTAGTACTGCTCTGCCTGTCGAAAGGCTAAAGGGGGCAACTGGACTGTCCTGCAGGAAAGCCTCCGCACCATGAAGGGCTCCATGCAGGTGATTGGCCCCGGCTCTGGGGAGTCGGACGAGTCATCGGACACCTGGAGGGGGATGATAGAAAAGCAGGTAAATTGAAAATGCCTCACAGATAACAGATTTTATCCTAATGCCACTATGAAAAAAGAGGGAAAAGCAGGATCAGAAAGAAAGGGAAGACAGAGACTGAACTTCTGGTAGCAGCTTGGAGTAAAATGGCACTCGGGTGGTTTTGGTAAATACAGAATCCCTCTTTCTTTCCTTTACTTAAGGCGTGCAGTGTTTGGTTGGTAGTTATGTCCATCAAAGGGCATAAAAACCTACGTACTGTGTGTTTTAGGCTTCTGATGCCTCTCTTAGCACAATTTTGCCTTGTGCTCAAAGCCAAAGATTACTCCTGTCCAGAAAAGTCCATTAAAAGACATCTTACTCTCTCAGCCTTCAATATGTGGCCAGACCATTCTGGTACAAGCTTTCACTTGACTGTTTATTGACGAAAAGCACAATCTGATAAAAAAGAAGAAAAAAAGAAAAAAAATCGGGCTTTTCTTGAGCTCTAGGGCATCCTTAACTCTGACTTTTAAAAAATCAAATTTTATTAAGTACACTTTGCTAAACCTAAAACAGTCTAATACAACTGTCCTGCAATAGAATAGAATAGAATAATCCTTTAATTGTCCCACAAGGGGAAATTTGGTTGTAACAGCAGCCAAAAAGACAAATATACTACAAACAGTACACAGGACACGGAACGAAAACATACACAATTTTTCTTACATATTTACATTAAGGACAATGGTTACTATAAACAGAGAGTACTGTACAGTTATTAAATTAAATAAAAATAATTACAGGTAAGAGGCAAACCAGGTTGTAGTGCGAATCGGTTAATTAACTTATTGCAGTTACAGCATTGATGTAAACATCTATGTTTGTTGGGAGCAGTTCAGATTGTACAGTCTGACAGCTGCAGGGAGGAAGGACCTGACGCTCCTTCATGCATCTAGGATGCAGCAGTCTGTCACTGAAGGAGCTCTGCAGTTCAGCAACATCTACATGCATGGGGTGGGAGACTCTGTCCATCAGAGATCTTATTTTGGCCAGAGTCCAATAGATCCTAATCCCTGACAGAGAGAGGGTGGGCAAAAATGATCAAATTTCCAGTCAGTATAACGCAATAACCAACAAACTACAGCCTCTAAAATTATCATAAAGTTGAATCATCGGCTCTTTTAGCAGTTTTTATAAAAACTGATTACACTGATTTTTTTACAAGTCTCTCAGACGCCATAGATTTTAAAAAGTTCAGTTCAGTTTTATTCATTTTGTGTTCATTTGCAGTCTTCTCTCAGGGCAATTTACATTACTTGCTTACTTTCTCACAATATCATAAAGACTCAAACTCTCTTTTAACAGGAAAAAACCCCTTTGAGAATCAGACTTAACATTTTAAAAGAGGAAAAGCGGCTGCCATAACAAAGGTGTCCCCAGTAGACCTGCCACTCCACACTGCCCATGTAAATAGGGAGAATATATCTCGGTACTCCTTGTTAGATTTTCCATGTGGATAAAATGCTAACTAGCTGCGCTTTAAAGTTAAAGCATGTTTATTGAAGGGTGGTGTTTACATCTGTGCAAACAGTAGTTTTATAATTATAGGGAAAGTGCAGGTGTATTAATGGTTGCTTGACTAACTTAGGGGAGGTTCTGCTTTTGTGTGTGCTTCTCACAGTCATGGCTCACTCAAAACGCTAACAGAAGTGAGCTTTCAGAAATTCCATCAGTGCTTTTTCAACTGTGACAAGTGTGAAAAAAAAAAAAAGGTCCCCAGGTCATTTGTGAAAAGCATCGCTCAGGTCACCTTTTTTATCTTTCAGTTCACTTCAAGACACAATACGTGACTCGTTCAGGGGCCCAGCAATGGACTATTTCTCAAGAAGTGATGGCAAAACAGAAATACAGTGGCTTGCAAAAGTAATCAGCCCCCTTGAACTTTCCCACATTTTGTCACATTACAGCCACAAACATGAATCAATCTTATTGGAATTCCACATGAAAGACCAATACAAAGTGGTGTACACGTGAGAAGTGGAATGAAAATCATACATGATTCCAAACATTTTTTACACATAAATAACTGAAAAGTGGGGTGTGCGTAATTATTCAGCCCCCTGAGTCAATACTTTGTAGAGACACCTTTTGCTGCAATTACAGCTGCCAGTCTTTTAGGGTACGTCTCTACCAGCTTGCACATCTAGAGACTGAAATCCTTGCTATTCTTTTTTGCAAAACAGCCCCAGCTCAGTCAGATTAGATGGACAGCGTTTGTGAACAGCAGTTTTCAGATCTTGCCACAGATTCTCAATTGGATTTAGATCTGGACTTTGACTGGGCCAGTCTAATACATGGATATGTTTTGTTTTAAACCATCCCATTGTTGCCCTGGCTTTATGTTTAGGGTCGTTGTCCTGCTGGAAGGTGAACCTCCGCCCCAGTCTCAAGTCTTTTGCAGACTCCCAGAGGTTTTCTTCCAAGATTGCCCTGTATTTGGCTCCATCCATCTTCCCATCAACTCTGACCAGCTTCCCTGTCCCTGCTGAAGAGAAGCACCCCCAGAGCATGATGCTGCCACCACCATATTTGACAGTGGGGATGGTGTGTTCAGAGTGATGTGCAGTGTTAGTTTTCCACCACACATAGCGTTTTGCATTTTGGCCAGAAAGTTCCATTTTGGTCTCATCTGACCAGAGCACCTTCTTCCACATGTTTGCTGTGTCCCCCACATGGCTTGTGGCAAACTGCAAACGGGACTTCTTATGATTTGCTGTTAACAATGGCTTTCTTCTTGCCACTCTTCCCTAAAGGCCAACTTTGTGCAGTGCACGACTAATAGTTGTCCTATGGACAGATTCCCCCACCTGAGCTGTAGATCTCTGCAGCTCGTCCAGAGTCACCATTGGCCTCTTGTCTGCATATCTGATCAGCGCTCTCCTTGTTTGGCCTGTGAGCTTAGGTTGACAGCCTTGTCTTGGTAGGTTTACAGTTGTGCCATACTCCTTCCATTTCTGAATGATCGCTTGAACAGTGCTCCGTGGGATGTTCAAGGCTTGGGAAATCTTTTGGTAGCCTAAGCCTGCTTTAAATTTCTCAATAACTTCATCCCTGACCTATCTGGTGTGTTCTTTGGACTTCATGGTGTTGTTGCTCCCAATATTCTCTTAGACAACCTCTGAGGCTGTCACAGAGCAGCTGTATTTGTACTGACATTAGATTACACACAGCTGCACTCTATTTAGTCATTAGCACTCATCAGGCAATGTCTATGGGCAACTGACTGCACTCAGATCAAAGGGGGCTGAATAATTACGCACACCCCACTTTGCAGTTATTTATTTGTAAAAAATGTTTGGAATCATGTATTATTTTCGTTGCACTTCTCACGTGTACACCACTTTGTATTGGTCTTTCACGTGGAATTCCAATAAAATTGGGAAAGGGACATGTGAGAATGGGACATGTGGGACATGTGGGAAAGTTCAAGGGGGGGCCGAATACTTTTGCAAGCCACTGTAATACTGAACCAACATTTGTCAACCAAATTCATAAATATGCCAAGTCCTTAAAGCCAGCTTAGATCTGTTGCCTGTGTTTTTATTATATTTTTTATTGGAGGGTTAAATATCTCCTGTGAGTCTGCGTAAACTAGCCTGTGGATATTTATCAAACATTATTTATCAATTTATCAAAATTAACACCGCAACCTGCAGTCCAATTTGTTTAGTTAAATAGTGCTCACTTTCTACTGTGAGTGACCTCCTGTTACACACAAACCAGGACTCATCGGTCGGGTGTCTGTTTTCATATAACACTTCTGTGTTCTGCGTAAAAAAAAAGAAGTATACATTTGAATGCATCAGAATGATTAATTTATCCACCGCAAACTTCTGAAAATTGTTATCTTAGTTCAGTATTAAACATAACAGAGGTGGAAAAAAATTGCTTTCTCTGAAACCTAAAAAAACCCCCATGATGGTAAGTTATAATTACAAAAAATCTAACAAAAATCAAGACTGATTAAATACAATGAAACACAATTTCTGAAGGGCAATCTGTTGGATTTAACAAATGTTCAAATAGGAAGTTGCTCGCTTAAGAAATAGAGGAAGCTCAAAGTGAAAATGACATAGCACATGGGGTCAAGACAGAAGGGAAACAAAGAACTCATAAGACGTTCAGCGGGGGGCAAGAGCTATTTGAAAGACTGTGTGTGCCTGTGGTGAGACAAAGTGAGAAGGGACAGAAAGTCATTTACAGCAGCAAGCTAACCTAGAGGAAACACATCAGGTGGTCACTGTGCCATTAAGGAGTTACCAGAAAAGTTGATTCTACTGCTTTGATGGCAGCAGCAGAGCCTCTGTTTTAAAAACAGAACTGTTTTAACCTCCTAGGACCTGCCGTCCACATATGTGGACATCACATTTTGGGTTATTTAGACCAAAATACTCAATTTTGCTCTACATGGGCCTGATATCCACTTACGAGGACATTATACTGCTACTGTTCTATCAAAAATTTAAATGAATATCCTCATTTGTGGCTGTCATTTTTCTTAAAAACAAAAATAAGGTAAAAAAAAAATCTGGTAATTCTTTGTTTTTACATTCATCAGGTCCCAATATGCCCAAATATCAAAGAGAAATTAAAAATGCCGTGGAAGAGTTCGGGTCTTAGGAGGTTAAGCAAGCTTTCCTGCATTAGAGCCCATTTTCTCAACAAATCATGCAAATTCCTTTTTTAAATAATATTACTATCAATTTTGGGTGGCACAGCTGCAGCGGTTAGCACCATCATCGGCTATATTAGAGTTTAGCAGAATAAGCCTTGAACACAAAGCACGACCACTGAAGAAGTTTGAATTCTTCTTAGGTACGCTCTCCTCATGGACAGGAAGGAGGCGATCAGTTATTTGTGTATTGAGTGACTCCAGGACAATCTTTGATACACGACACACTTGATTGCACACACACATACACACACGCACAAAGTGGGTTTGTGAGGTGGCATGATAAATCAAGGCTGATTCTGTGCCATTAATCTTACAGCAACCACAGAGAGTTTTTGCTCTGCATGAATAACAAGGGTTTCCTATTAAAGTAAGGGTCAACCATTATTCTTTTACAGGTGATTACTCCCTACATTACAAGCCTTTAAAGTGAACGTGACTTTTCATTCATCTTCCATAGCGACAAAATTAACTAATAATAATGCTCATTAGCTGATTTTATACTTTAATTGTGAAAATTCCCGCACAGGTTTGCTGCTAATCAAACAATTAACACGACCAGCAGACCAGGAGCTTTTTGTAGCACCCATGGGGCCTAAGACCTGAGGCGAGTTACCCATTTTGTCAACTCAATAAATTAGACCTACCTAAAATAATTCAGCTGTCGAGGTCCTTATTCACACCATGTATTCTTGGTGTTCTTCCCTTCCTTGTGTCTCCTCTGCCCTCTGTATATTTCTCTTTTCGGTTTGGCATCCTTCTCGTCCTCTACGGCTGCGGTCAAACTGGATGCACACTGCCATCCTTTCATAAAAGCTGGCACTGTGCAGCCTATGCTTACCGAGATAGGAAAGGAAGCTTAACAGCACCTTTATTTAGCATTTAGAAAATGTGACTAGCGCTAATCATGGCTTCTACTTTAGATACTTCCAGGCCCTTTCACTCTGTAAGGAGCTTTCCTTAGCAAAAAGAAAAAAAAGACTATCTGACTTCTTTTGATTGATGATCAAAAGAACCCAGCAGCACATCAGGCCCAGATTTCCACCCACTCTAGGCTAGTTTGTTCACTTAGCACAGTCCAGTGCCCCTTCGTGTGTTTGCCTGCTTGCTCATAATGTTAGGAGGCAGAAGGAGATGGAGATAAACTAACTCTGTATTTCTATCATGGTCTCTGTTTTGAGTTTTGGGATGTTTGGGGGTTTCTCTGGTTTTGTTATGTTTGATTATTCTTGGTTCTATATTCTATATTGTCTCCCTGGTTATGTGTTTTTTGGTTACTTTCCCATCTTATTTTTTATAGTCATCTCGTGTGTGTTTTGTTTTGCGTCCCCTGTCTCACCGGTTGGATTCTGTTCAGCTGTTTTCCCCGGTGTCTCCACTCTGCTTTAATCTCCTTGTGTTTATTTAGTTTTAGTTTGCTTCTGTTCTTTGTTGTATTCTCCCTCAGGGTTGGATCCTCCTTTCCAGTTTGTGTTCCTTTAAGATTACTCAGTGTTTGGTTTCCTAGTTTTTTGGACCTGGATTAATTTGTACTTTGAGTAACTTCTGCAATAAAGCTGTCTTTTAGTTTAAACTTGGTTTTCGAGTACTTGGTTTTGGATTCAGTTCCTGCCCATTACACAGCCAGCATCTACCTGCACGCAACCTTAGCCTTATGCTTTCTGAGCTACAACACAACATGTGACAGAGGACATAAAAGGACATACATGTTTATGTGATGTTGCAGCAATCTTAGGGCTAATATCAAAGTTAGGGTTGGCATAAAAAGTCATCTTATTACCTAAACAGCTGCTTACTGGCCACTTAATCTTTCCCTTCCTTCACGCTACTCAGCCCTGCCTCTCCAGCCACTAGCTTGCCTGCCACTCCATCCTCTCATCCACACTCACTCTCTTCCCTACGTCCCCGCTCTGCCCACTCCACCAGCCTTCCTCCTCAGCCCCACTAAGCCACCAGCTCTCCCCGGCCTCTGCCTGTACTCACCACTACCTTCCCTCCATTACTTCACGGCTTCAAAGAAGCTGCTGCCGTTTGAACTTTTAGTCTGTGTCCTGCATCTGGGTTTGACACTCGCCCCCCCCTCTCACACACACACACACACACACACACTTTTTCTCCCTCTGATTGCAAATGTAATAACAGAACGCTCAAAAACACATGTTCACCTTTCAACTACGAAAAGTAAATTTTCCAAGCAGATCGCTCTAAAGCATTACATACATATTACCCCAGAATAACCTTTCACGTCAGTGACTCGTGTGTATGTGTGTGTGGTTGACTCCCCTCTCCACTTCTGTCGTGACTGTTCTGCCTCACCCTCCAGTGTACAGCGCAAACACCTCACCCTCACACCCTCCATGCTTGCATTAATCAAGATGCCAATCTTCATCCGTGAAGCTATTGAGCCTTTCATTCCTACATAATTACCTGTATTAGACTCGTTGCCACAGACGGAGGCTTGCAGAGGGAAACGAGGGGAGCTGGCATGCTTAACCTTCACTTTTCTGCAGGCTAAATGTAAAGCAGGCTCAAATTAATCAATGGGGTCCAGGCAGGATTAACCATTCCTCCAACAGTACATCCAGAGTCCTTTAAGCAATTTATGTAATAGTCATTCAGTCTTTTGTCAAAGCGATACAGGCTAGTGCTATTATATTTGCACTTGCACTTTAAGTAATATGCTTCAACCCTATTGCAGTGCTCTATCAGAATTCTGTGAATTTAAATCCCTTTGATTCATATTTGGGGGTTTTTTTGTTTTTTTATTTGACATGCTGTCACTAATGTCTACAACAAGCATCTAAAAGACCGTTAATCTTTATCATGACGGTGTAATCAGACAAGCAGACAAATACTGAGAAAAGAAAAATGAAACAAAATAACGTTTAAATTATAAAAAAGTGACTGAGGTTAAGAGACTTTTGAAACGTGTGTGCGTGATTATGGACACAGTACTTCATTTTCAGTCACTTGTGCTGTCTCTCCTGATGCCTGAAGTGGCTCTTTATGATAAGTGGGATCACTGAAAGGTTAATTGGTCTGCTGTGACTCTCCTGGGTTCTCTGCACACTTCATATGCCAACCCAATGATGGTCAAGTCGAAATAGGTGAATGTGAAAATCAGTGAACAGTTTCTGGTAAACAACCAAGATGTGCCAGGTTTTTAATTCATTTTTTAGGAAACAGTGAAAGTGATGATGGGTCTGATAGCAAATACATAATGAAGAGAACTGATTTGCCACTAACACTATCGCTACTCCATCCTTCAGTTCTCTCAGGGAGTTAACAACAAGAGCGGTGGCAGAAAAGCAGGACATACTCAATAGTAAATTTGACACAGTCTAGGCAGAAAGTTCGCACATAAATCCATGTGTAACAGCTGTGCTCTTGGAAAGGTGCGTATCTAAAAGTCCAATCAAACATCAAAGATGTTTGTCCCAGCCAAAAGTTAAAATCAGTCAATATAAAACTCACTAACCACTTTATCAGGTACAGCTGTTCAGCTGTTAAACTAAATATCTAATGAGCCAGTCACATGGAAGCAAGCATTTAGGTATGTAGACACGGTCAAGATGACTTTTAAAGCTAAAACTGAGCATGAGAATGGGAAGGAAAGGCAATTTAAGTGAGTTTGAATGTGGCATGTTGGTGACAGACAGGCTGGTCTAAGTATTTCACAAACCGCTGATCTACTGGGACTTTCCCACACAGCCACTACTACAGTTTACAGAGCATGTTCCAAAAAAAGAGGAACTATCCACTGAGCAACGGTTCTCTGGGTGAAAATGCCTTGTTGATGCCAGAGATCAGAGGATCATGGTCAGACTGCTTCGAGCTGGCAACAGTAACTGAAATAGTAACCCACTTATTACAACAAAAGTTTGCAAAAGAGCATCTCTGAATGCACAATGTATCAAACCTCAAAGCAGGTGAGCTGCAGCAGTACAAAACCACACCCGGTGCCTCCTTTCAGCTGAGGACAGAAAACAAGAGCTTCATTAGAACCAGACAGTAAAAGACTAGTCTGTCTGGTCTGATGAGTCTCAATTTCTGCCTTGACATTCAGATGGGTCAGAATTTGGCAAAAACAACATGAAAGCATGGAGTCTGCCTTCTATCAACGCTTCAGGGTAGTGTTATAACGGTGTGGGGGATATTTTATAGGTGCACTTCAGGCCTCTTAGTACCAAGTGAACATCAGCCTACCTGATTATCACTGATGACCATGTCCATCTCTTTATGACCCAAATGTACCCATCTTTTGATGGCCGCTTCCAGCAGGAAATACACCGTATCACAAAGCTCAAATCAAACAATTTTTTTGAAGATGACACTCTACTCAAATGGCCTCCGCAGTCACCAGAGCTCATTCCAATAGAGCACCTTTGGGATTTATTGGAACAGGAGATTCAAATCCTGGATGTGTAGCCAACAAATCTGAAGCATTTATGTGATGCTATTGTGTCAGTATGGAGCAAAATCTCTGAGGAGTGTTTCCAGGACCTTGATAAAGCTAACACAAAGAATTCTGCAGGCACAAAGGGTACCTAACAAAGTGTTCAATAAGTGTATATAAGCCTATTATACTACAGAAGTAACTGAGTTTTTTGAGTTTCAACCATGTGGTGGCACTTAACTAAATTACAGTTATTCCCACCTTCCTATTTATTTGGATAGAGGATTGGTAAAACTACAGCTTAAATGTAGTTACATCAGCATGGTTACATGTTCAGGTGTTTTGAATTTCCATAGTTGGCAAATTTACTTTCTTTCATGAACTATAAGGAAAAAAATCCCCTTCAGAGAAACTCTTAGAAATACTTATATTTTATCAGCCCAATTCAGCCTCGCGACAAAGTAACATGCTCCCTACTTCTTGCTAGTAAAAGTACTTAATTCACTTAATTTGGTTTTGGTGACAGAGGGAGTAGAAAAATCAATACAAAACGGGTCATATTCCAACTCGAGCCCTAAGCTTACAGCTGACAGAGGAGCTATCTGCAAGAAACAGAGGAAATGTTCATCCAGTCTGATGCTTTGACCACACAGGTGCATCAGTATGTATCACCAAGGGAAATCCCTCCAGCTGGGTAATCTGGATACCAATCAACATCCTGTGCAATATAGTTGAGAATACACAGCTCGCACTCTGCTTTGATTTTATGCTTTTTTATTATGGAAATGATCAAAAATGCATGTGAATTGAAATTTATCTAACAAAAAAAAGAAAGATTCATCTTTTCTGCAGGATGTTGAAGCCTTTGATGACGACTATTGATGTGAGTCTTCTTAGATATGCAGGTGGCTCAATTTTGGCACTATTCAGTTATTTTGCACACACGCAGGTCTCATTTATTCACGTAAGGATAGCCACATACTCTCATTTAATATCATTTCCTTCATGCTAATTCTGTCCTCTTCCTGTCTTTTTTTCTGGCGCTGTGAATAAGTCAGATGATACGGACTCTTTATCACTGCTACATATTAGTAATGGTCCTGCTGCACATCAAACGTTACACATTTCCATGCAGTTCAGATTTCTAGTAACATCACTGAGGATTCAAACTGTTCCTCCCCCTTTCGTGTGCATAATTTATTAATTAATACATGTCAATTAGGCCACAGCTAACAGGAAGCCATCCCTTTTTCATAAACAGAATTTTTCATTAGGCTCCCTTTTTTTTTATTGGTTGACCTTTTTGGAGGATTAAGACGAAACAAAAAAACAGTTGGCTTGGCTTTTGTAGAAACAGCTGAAAGTGGTATCTAAACAGGCCTTTTTCTTTTTTTCTTTTTTTTTGTGGATTTAGTTTGCTTTGCATCTGTTCCTTGATGCTGCTTTCTTTGTCTTCCTGCAACACCATCTGCAGAAAGTGTCTGAGCATTGCCGAAGGCAAACTGAGGGCCATTTCCTTATTTTCTCTATTAAAAGAAAAGAAGAAGATGAAGAAGCCATTACCTTTTCAGCTTCCGATGTCAGTTTATTAATATATGCTATTTCATTTGACAGTCAAAGACTAAAAAGGGTCACTCACGTGTGGAACGATGTGTGCTAAAATAACAGGTGTGTGATCTTGAATCGGGTCGCAGAGCTGTCGGCACTTTAGGTTGTCAGCAGAGTGGCTTTGCTATAAGCTACTTAACAAAGCGGCTGTGATCAGCAGCTGGAATAAAATACAGGGTTGCACCATTACAATTTGAAGCCCGAGGTAGCCTGCACTGTACTCAGTATGTGCAACCCCTCATCTTCAGTCACATCATTCATCTCTGTGCTCAGAATTTAGCAATTGGTTTTTATCGGAGAATAAATCTTAAATGGATTCTGGGTGAAGCCCAGAGGGGAATGAGAGAAGTCTCAGAATTGGGAAGAACTTAACACAAACGGAGGAAGAGAGCAGGGGACTGAGAGAGGAGATGAAGGAAGAGCGATACCTGCAGAAGATGCAGTAAATCTCCTGGTTAAAAAAAACAAACAAATAAACAAAAAAAGCCGTTAAGTTCAAATTTATCTGAAAGTATAGCGAGCTTTCAGGAAGTCACCAACACATTTGAAGCAAAAAACAGAAAGGTTTTATCTGCTCTGTCTCTGAATGCAGAATGCATACTGTTTGCAACCGCGTCTATTTTGGACACTGTAATAGCCACAGCTTCCAGCATGTTACTCTTCAATATGAAAGCCTCACTTACAGGTTTGTCTGCTCGGTAAAAGGGTCGCTGTAACAACGCAGGTTTATATTTGGCTCTATGGTGAGAATTACCGGCATTTACAACCAGGTGTGTTTTTACTGCTTGGCCTAGTGGTTAATGTAGCTGTAAAACACAGCATCCCGTGGGGTAATAAAAATTAACTCCAGTTCATCTTCCACAGCACACAGTGATCACAGCAGTTTTCTCTGCATTATATTCTGAAAGTGAAGAAGGGGTGCAGTGGTCTGCAAATCTGTATTATTTCAATTTAGCACCTTTATTAATAATATTAAAAGAAGCTGCACAAGGAAAAACAACAAAACACAAAGGGATTCCAACTGGATGCAGACAACAGGTGACATCATGGGATTTCCGGGGATTTACAGTACCAGGATATTAGAGTGCATTCGAGACTAGACGTGCTTTATTGTACGCTGACATCAAGGTTTTTATTGAAAGAGAAAATGTGTACATCTCTAGGGATTCTGTGAAGGCCTTGAGGCTTGATCACTCATTAGAAAATGACTGACATTTCTTTGTGAAGTGCAGAGTGTGAAAGCAGTTGCACAAAGATGGCGTTAATAGTACATCATACCTCCCTCCTACTACACTTGCAATTGTGAAGAGGGTGGCGGGGGGCAAGTTCTGAAACACCTCCCTCCCTGCTAGGCATGTGCAGCTGCGGTTATATGCAAATTGTCTTTCTATTCATAGACATTCACATCATACATGAAGCCACAGGATTTCTTTTTCTTTCTATTTCAAGCAAACATTTTAGTTCAGTTAAAATAAACATGTATATTTTATTGAGACATTGCACGCAGCAAAGTCTGCAACTTTGCAACATCACTAAGACCGTAGGTTGTAAAAGCAAAACAGACACATTGTAGTGATGCATCATTTTGTCTACTTGCTATCACAGCAGCATTTTGGACAAAATAGGATGTGCAAAAAAAAAAGAGATTACTGAGAGAAAAACTAGAAGGCGGGTGATAAAGAAACCACAGCTTGGTTGTACTGACATGTCACCCTGAAGGTGAGGTAGATGAATCAGTTTGTTTCAAAGAGCCCCCCTATCTGGTAGCCTCGAGGCAGAAGAATAAATGTCTGGAAGGGACAAGACCAGATTTTTCTTGGCTTCAAGCGTGGCTCTGTGATGCTCTGGCCTGAGAATAATAAAATGAGATGAAAGTGCCTGAAACCTCCTGTTAGGAGAAAACTTTGCAGAAAAGTCAAGAAGGCAAAGCTTGAAGAAGAGATAGGGTCAAGATACTTAAAATCCAAAGCGCGTTTCCTTACCTGTGCAAAGGGGAAAGGTCACTCTACTGTAATATATCCGAGTCTTATTGCAGTTTTTGTATCCGTGCACAATAATGGTGTTCTGAAGATTGAGCATTAATGTCCTGAGGGTTTTCTTTGACGCAAACATGATCAATGTGTCATCCATGAATTAAATATTGGTAAATTTTGACACTTAACAGATTCAAGATTCATCACTCCATGCAGCCACTGTGCCGACCTTCCCTGGCAGAGTTTATACACCCTTCATGCATCAAACCCACATCCGGAACAGGCACGCTGCCAAACATCTTATGCAAGATTAATCACACTTAAAATGCAGTCAACAGGCTGTGAAATGAGAATGGCGAGCAGGTGGTAATGTTTCTTTACACACAGTGTAGAAGACTAAATAAATGTCAAGCCTGCCTAGATAACATAAAGACCAGAGGCCTCAAATCTAAAACATACACAAGGCCTGAAAGTGTCATTGCCGCTTTCCATGCACATGTTGGTGCCTACAAAACCAAACTTGATGGGAGAATGTGCGCACCTGGGCAAAAACTCTGATCCATTCATGTGCACAAACGTCTGAGAGGCAGAGGAAACTGACAAGGCAGATTTGTGAATAAAATGAAATTAGTACACAAATATGAAAGCCTGACTCACACATTTAGTCTCACATTTAACTGCACGTTACTTCAGAGCCGGTTTAACAGTCAAACCTGCAGTCTTATTTGCATGTGTGGGATTAGGCAAGCACCTTTTAACTGTAAAATATATGAAATCTCAAATCAAATTCCGCTCAGTATTTCATCAGCACCATCTCACTATCACATTTCCCACTCCTGGAGCACCGGAGAGCAAGTCAGCGTGTGTGCTGCCTCACTCACACCTGTGGTTAGCTGTGGAGCAGTTGCAGTTGTGCGACGCAGCAGGTGGATTTAGGACGGTTTTGCCCGACTTCACCTATCAACTGTGAACACAGGCCGACTCCATTTAACTTCACACGGGCTAAAATAATGACTTTCAGTGTTAGAAATTCAAGACAAGAAAGTGCATGAAATAACTGCAGATCAAAGTCTCGGTAGCTTTAATCTCCTAATTCTGTGCATGTATAACTAGTCTGATTAGTTGTGGTTCAGTTTTGGTGTTTAAAATTGTGTCTGTAAACACAACTGTGTCGTGCAGCGCACAGAGTGCACTGAAAACTCTGCGACACACTCTGTTCCTCTTCCAGTCACCACACCCCATAGATGCACATATGGATTGTCTAAATCTGCAGCTTCAACATCTTCTTTTTTTTGATCCCTTTTCCTTCAGCCTACTAATTGGCTGTCCCTTCTTAACCCGCTTCTATTGGATGTCACTTCCTGTTAGATAAAAGTTTTTCCTCTCCACGGTCGCTGAGTGATTAGTCACAGAGTGTCAGAGAATCAGATTCTCTCTAACATTGTAGGATTTTTACCTTATAATATAAAGCACCTCAAGATGGTTGTCAGTTGGTGCTTTATAAATAAACCTGGAAATACTGCTTGCAAAGCTGCATGAGGGACGCGGGCACTACCCGCGCGTATAAATGGACTGGAAGAGCCATTGATCAGCAGGCTTATTTCAGTTCATTAGTATTCACCAGGTGCTTTGCCTTGACCATTTATGGTTGATTACGGGCATCAAGAAGGCAGAACATGGGGCTGGTCCACATGAGCACATTTCCAGGTGGATTGCGGTTTATAAAGGGAACACTGCATGCAGGTGTGCATGAGCACACGTTTTAGAAATGTGATTATTCCTTTTTGGAGCACGCCATTTTCAGCTTTTGTGCACATGTCCACTTTTAGTATGCTTCCAATGCACTGTTTTATAAATGAGGCTCCAGACAGATAAAACAAATTCACCTAAGCCAAGTTTTGGCAGGGTTGAGAGGAAAACAGACGTAATTTCCCTGAGTGCTTGAGTATGTCCCCTTTGTATTGAGCTGCTAATCTAATTACATGTTGAAATATGCAGGACATTGGTCCCCTTGCTCATAAATAAATAAACAGGTAGATAGGCAGTAGCTCGAAATCAATTAACATCGTTTGCACTCAACCAGACAAATCAGAGATAAAGAGACCGCTAGTGTCAAGTGTGTCAGTGACCCCTGCTGTGCATGATGCAATAAAATATTCATTTAAGTGAAAATATTTGTTGAAAGCGGTTTAAGCGCAAAGAGAAACTGCCATTATGCTAATGTGCTAAACATTAAAAACAAAATACTGCTTGAATTACTTCGGTGGGTAGCCTCTAATCTTGTCAGAGTGTCAGAGCAGTGGCTTTGTTTTTTCAGCTTTTGTCAACTCATGATCTCTTGAAACTGCACTTCAGAGCTCCGCTGCCTTTCGTGAGACGCGGCAAAAGAGGACGGAGAATTAAATAAATCATTACGTGCTGTCCGATCCTTTTATTCCATTACATTGTTGTCCATTTTCTTTATTTCATATCCTGCCGCTTTCTCTTGCCGTGCTCATCCTTCAGTCACTTTTCCGCTTCTCCTCCTCTGATCCTGTTCAATTTAATTTCCCAGCTCTTTTCATTAAACATCGTGTCATCCACTTCCCCTCTGCTCGTCCTGCCAGCTCTCACCTGTACGCGCTGTGTGACAACTGGCTTTAATGTGATTTTTTAAATCATCAAATGATTTAGGCTTGAATTGAAATGTACCTCCCCTCCCCTGTTACCACTCTTCCAGGCACATTCAATTTCTAACCGTTACCTTCACCGCGCCCCTTTGTCTGTTCACCTCACTGCAAACCTGTTTACCTTGTCCTCGATACAAGCACATGGCCTGGAAGCTCCCCTGCTGGGCTCTAATTGGTGATCAAGATGTGCGCGGGAAGGAGATGGGAGCAGCGTTTGGCCCATTTCTATTCCCTCATCACATTCACAGGGCCACAGTCACATCTGCGTAACCATGGTGATGCTGATAAGGTGACTCATGACTATTCATCAATGGCGCCGCCTGATTGGACAGCCCCCGAGAGCCTTGCAAAACGTATTCATCAGCGCAGCCTGTGTCCCTGCTCTACCTCAATATGCCCCTCAGGATGATGAGGAAGCATCTCTGCTTCTGTTTGTTTTTAACACCCGCTTCTTGTCTTCACCTCACCTCCCACCTCTCCCCTCTAATTACCTGTCCTCTCTTCACGTCCCACCCGTACGTCTCTCAACGGTCTCTCTCTCGTCTCTAACCCAGTGGTCTGCTCTCTTCGCTCTGTCTCAGTTGATGAAGACATCAATCACGTGCACATGTGACATGAACTCTTGCTCATCTCGCCGTGTCCCTTGCTGCTACTTAGAAATCTTGCACGTATCTCACACAGGTTATTTAATCACCGCAATAACATCGGAGTAGTTTCTGACTAATAACAAAGGGAGAAAAAAAATGATTTAATCATATTTCCCCTGGACATGTTTTTGTTTTTAGTAAAGCGCAGTTTTACAGCCCCACAAGAGACACCAAATGTGACTCATCAGCCAGTTTTCGTCCCATTAGTAGTGTTATTTTATTCCATTTCAAAGGTCATTTGCTCTTGTCATTATCAGTTTTTCCAGTAGCCCTTTAAAATAATGTGCCAATGGGACAACATGCTTTTCTTGATTCAATACAATATTATGAATCAGTTTGAGCGATCTATCTTGCAGGCAGCTGTTCCTTTGGATGTTGTTAACATGATGACCTTTGACCTTAGATCTCCCAAAAGGAGATGCAGGGAGCTCATCAGAGCTCACTGACCTTCAAGTGAAGTAAAGCTTGCAGTTTGCAGACTAAAATCCACAGTTTAGTGCAGAAAGCTGTATTTACATGCATTCGCAGCCCACATCATGTCGTTGGAACTGTAAGGTAGAAAATAATACACACCAAGACAGATTGGAAATGTGTGGGAACCTATAAGCGCCAGGCTGTAATAGCCATTTTGACATTTCTATCTAATCTTTCACTATGATTCACACAGAAATGAAAACCATGTGGCAGATTTACAACAGGAATTAAATTATATTTTTTTTACTCAGCTGAAATCGGTCATTTATATTTTGGCTAATAATCCCACTACAGTGTTTTGTGAAGAGAAATGTTCCGTTTTTTATTTTCCTCTCTGATGTTTCAAAGAGCCAAGACGTGGCCCAACAGTTGAAGCTCAACCCAAGTTCAAGTGTATGACTGGATATATAGCATCAGTAGTTTTTCTTTCTTATTTTCAAACACAGCAATTAGAGAACAAATTCAGAGAAACATCTTCAGACTGATTTAAAAAATGAAATTAATAGAAAATAATTTGTTACTAAAACAAGTGTCACAGGTCTCTGTGATTTTTAAGGATGAGCCAATTTATCAACTATATGATTGCATATTTCATTAATACATATGCAGGTAACCCTGCTACTGTTTGCTGCTATGCAATACTATCTACCCTCTTATTTCTCCTGCTATATGGGATCTCTGATCTCTGACCTCTCTCGTTTTTCAAGATTACCAGAAAGCTGCCAGTTAAAAATCCAGATGGACAGCGGTCAATGATGGGCAGCTTGCACATAGCTCAGGGAACATTATGTGAGAGCACAGACATATTCTGTTTAGGTGGTAGTGTAGCTGTCGTGGGGTATGGGTGATGAAGGAGATATGCACTGAAATAAAAATTCCAGTTTTGAAATGTGTGGAGTTTGTGCTGTAAAGTATAAATACTTCAGGATGTCTAAATAAGAAATGAAATCATCCATGCTGTCTGAGCATACATGACAGCCAATAAGGATTTAATGTATGCTCAAAGAGCATACAGCTATGAGTTAGCTTCGCTGGCTGTATGTAAAAGATGGGCCTAGCTTTTCCGTCTGAAAAGCAAAAAAAAAAATCATAAAAGCTGCAGTCTCTGTAATGGCCAGCAGAGGGCGACTCCTGTGGTTGCAAAAAGAGGTCAGATTGTATGAAAGCCTATTGGAAAATGACCTTGCAGCTCATTTGTCCACTTGATGACCTCGGTAAACATTAGGTATGAATAGATTTGCTTATGTCTTATTTGCTGGTTTCTCTTAATGAATACAAATGACGTGTGCATATACAGTATTGTGCAAAAGTCTTGAGCCACCAATCATTTGCAAAAGGGCAAACATAAATGGAAATGCAGCATAAAATACAAAAGCAGAGTTTGTATCATTCTAAAACGCTTGAAAAACAATGTTTGGTATGACCACCTTTTTTCTTTATCACAGGCAAGCTTTCTAGGGATTTCTTTAAGTAGTCTTCAGGAATAGTTCTGTAGGCTTCATGATGGGGATTCAAAGCTCTTCTTTGGATGTTGGCTTCCTTTTGTTCCATTCTCTGTCAAGATGATCCCCGCTTCAATAATGCTGAGGTCTGAGTTCTGGGGAAGCCAATCATGACTGATAGTGTTGCACTGTGTGTTTTTTACTGCATTGGTAATGTGTTTGGGATCACTGTCATGATGCAAAATGATGGTATTTAATGTTGCCATTAATTTTGACAACAACACTGGCTGAAACACAGTCCCAACTCATGTCCAAGATGATGGCTGTAGACACTTAATACTGCACCTCTCTCCAGAGCTCGTCTGCACAACACTGACAGTGATTTGAACCAAAATTCCAACTTTGGATTCGTCATTTCCTAAAATCTGTTGCCACTGATTTTCTGTTCAGTGGTTGTGTCATTTGGCACACCTCACCTCCCTATTTCTCCCTATTCTCCATATTTAGGAATGGCTTCTCCACAGCACCCTTCCACTGAGACCATTTCTGATGAGGCTTCAGTGATTGGTCAGGTCTTTGCTGGATCTTTTCACAGCATGACTTTCAGATACTGTTCATCTGCTGTAGATAGCTTTTTAGGTCAGCATCTTTTGTGTTGTTAGGTGCCTTTTTATGATTCATAGATTGGTAAATGGCTTAACAAAAAAAAATCACATTACCCTGAAAATGGTCTGGTTCAAGGAGTGGACTGAAAAAACAAGCAAATGTGAAAAAGCATCTAATGTCTAAATAGAATCTTTGGATGACCTTTACCAAGCCTGGAAAACTATTGCTCAAGACCACTAATATGTTTTATATCCAGTCTGCAGTAAGCTTGTTAGTTGTGTTGTATTTGTGGCGCAAAACTAATCAGTTGATTATCAGTTAGTTGACTAAGGGAAAAATAATTGGCAAATATTCAGAAAACTGGTTTGAAACCATTTTAAGGAACAATTTCAAACAGAATCTAAATGAACATTCTCTTGTGAAAATTTGCTTTCTCGTGCTAAGTGAGAGAATCTCACAGTATGTCTTTGCTTTGTAATGGATAAAGAGAAATGTCACATCAGGTCAGGCTCTTGAAAAGTTGGGGTTTTTTTTACATTCAGTGAACCAACCAATTACTTTGGAATGAAAATAATCATCGGGGAAAATTAAAAATAAAATTAGTCACTGCTGATGATGACTCCATGACTAATTAAACCCTAAAAACATGATTGCCGAGGTGAAAAACATGTTGTCAGTCAACAGCACAGCTTTTTACGTATAACAGTCCCAGTAACCCAAGCTCTTTATCATCATCTAAAAGAAACCACTGGCCTTTAATCACCGAGTGATGAACAAAAAGATTTAATTTGTGTAGGAAAAACATTGACTCTGCCATTTATAAAGCTAATGTTAACATACATGAAGGCAAAGGTGTACATATGGAGATCTTTGAGGCTGGACTACATTTTATATGAGGTTCATTTAAAAGAAATCATGCTCATATTGCAGGTTTATAGCAAACATTAAAATGCCATTTTCGTCTGGGCATGCAAGGGAATTTGTGTTTTATTAACACATTATGAAGACTAAGATGTTTTCAAAAATAAAAAATAAAATGCACTATCTTCCTAACCCTTACAAAGAGAGACCTCTTATTTTTTAAAAATCACAAGTTTGTTTGCTTTTTACTAGATTTCACAGACCAACCCTATAAAATGTACATATTGAGTACATTTAATTTGAGGTATGTCCTCCTCTCAATGTGAGCCAAGCAGTTACCCATTTGAGCATGGACTGTACACATGTCCAGATCTGTTGTTGAGGAATTGTTCTCTGTTCCTGAACGAGTGTGACTGTGCAATGGTAGTAGCTGCCTCGGATAAACATGTTGACCCACTATGTTCTAGGCATGCTCAGAACATAGTGGACATATCAGGACTAAATGCTGGCTAAAGAAGTCTCTGATTATGCTTCTCATCCAGCAAGGATCTGGCAGTATGTGGGCGTGCACTGTCCTGCTGAAACAGCTGCAGGGCAGTGTGCTGCTGTGAGAATAGCAAAAGTACAGGCTCGAGCACCTCAATACCTCTGTCCAGTCAGATCTGCACCGAGAGCAAGCAGAGATGGTGCTCGCATGGATGCAAACCTGCAGCAACAACTCATATACCAACATTCAAAATCCCAATAACCCAGCCTCGGTCAACTTAGCGATGGCTAGGCTGTGCATACACTGTGGCAGTGAAATTAAACAAATTCTGTGGTGTACAAGTGCACAAATTACCAATCCCACCATTAACCAAAAACGACTTCCTGAACACGTTTGGCTTTTCAAAGAAATAAGAATTATAGACCAAGAAATGGATTTAAAACAAAGATTAAAAATGTATTTCAAGACACTGAACTTGTACAACAGAATCTTTTTGGCTTATGAAGAGAGAAAACAGAGAACACTGAGATGTAAATGCATGTAAAAAGGAAAAAATAAAAATAAAACTGCAAAAATTGCAAAGCTGGAATTCACTCACGCTGTCTCGCTGGCTGTCGTCCCCGGACCGGTCATCCTTTTGCATGGTGCGGGCCACCTCTGGCAGGGCTCAGTCAGTCAGAGTTAATCAAAAAGTGGGCTAACAAAACAACAAGAAATAAAAAAAGATATAAGTATTATTTGTACCCATTTCACACATTTGTATTAACCTAATGTCATTATCAAACTGGTGATATAAAGTGGTATAAAAAAATCCAAAGTTCTGCTTGTTCTTTGTGAAGATTAAACCAAATGGAAAAAACCAGATAAATAGTTAAAGAATTTATACGCTGAGTGTGGAGTTTCTAAAATGTGCTACTTATTATTTTCAGGTAAGAAAGCAGTAATTTGACAGGCTGAGGCTCTTCCACCTCCTGGAAGCTTTGTGGTTTCAGAATATGAAAGCTTTGATCTCCCAGACAACCAGGTACTTGTGCATACATGTGCATGTATGTGTGCGTGGTAAATGGGGAACATAATGCCCCGAGTGTGTTGGTAAAAAAGGAGGCATGCTGGGATCCACTGGCCTATTAGGATGCATTAGAGTGTAAAATGTAAAGGTCAGTGAATTATCAGCCAGAGTTGCACAACCCTTTTCTGTTTACCTGGCCTAATAACCCAGAGCCTACACCTGTCTCATTCTCTCTCTTCTTCACTTTCTTTCTCTCTCTGCCACACACACACACACACACACACACACACACACACACACACACACACACACACACACACAGATAGGACCAACTGTGTTTAAATGGATGTCCAGAACCATTGCCAGAGCCTAAAGTGTTTTGACACATGCACAAAATCCAGTGTAGCTTCAAAGAAATGAATAATCTAATTGGTATGGTCTGTTTGCTGCATAGATAAATAGTCTATTTGAGTGTTAGCATTCTTGTCATCTCTTGTTTTTATGCACCTGCGAGAAGCATCAAGAAAGTAATCAGACAATTCAGAATTCCTCGTTTCACTCTCTCCTGCGGTTCTGCCTATATTTCTGGCCAGGCTAGTGCGAATCCATATGTGGATTTCTCCAACAGCAACTTCTTCCATCTGTGTTCCGCATCAGTGGTACCCGGCCAAGCAATGAATTTTTATTAGCCATATAAAGCAACCTATATACCTGCACATCACTTCTTATTTACTATATAATCCTTTGTTTCCATGGCCCACGAGCCCAGGTACAATAGCAACTCCATTCTGTCCCTGCCTGACAGGACTCAGCAGAAACACTGGATGTACTCTAAGTGAGAGATCAGCCAAAAAGGTCAGACATTATCCTTCTGTCTGGTCTGTCAGACCAGGCGCATGTCCACTAAAAACATGTGGAGTGACAGGATGGTCAATTAATCACCACAGACAGAAAACAGAAGGGCTGGACAGACTTTATTGATTAGTCTCCGAAGAGAAGAGAAGAGAAGAGAAGAGAAGAGAATCTTAGTACTCATCATCATCATGAACATAGGGTAAACATGTTCTTCACTAAGCATGCACAGGTACCTAAAATTTACACACAATGATAATACTCAGACATTTTCACAGACAAGTTGCATTCAAACAATGTAACAAACACACAACAATGTAATGTAAGGCACACAAGGCAGATAATAGTGCATGCAGAGCACAACACAACCTCAGGGCAAACCACAGCCTTGACCTATGCAGAATGCTCATGATCAACTATTTGTTCATTTGTCAACTGTTATGAACCCATACACTTCCCCACATTTACTACAGGTCATGCATTTTAACTGTTTTGCTTCAGTGTTTTCTGATTTAGCTTTAGTTTTAAAGTGCCATGAATGAATAAACTTTATTGTTACAACAAAGATGCAAATAAATATTTGTTTGAATCCCTTATTTTACTTTTCCTCTACAGTCACCTCTTTCGTGACAATGCAAGGGCCTGTGATTATGCTGTCTGCATGTTCTACCAGTGCCCATCTGGAAAACCCAGTCAATTATTTTGAATGTGTTTACGTTGCAGTTTGACAACACTATGCAGCTATTTATCAGTCAGTGCAGCTCAGTGCTACCAGACTGACAATGCTGGAAAAACTCTGACAGACAAATTGGTAAAAACTTTCTGTAAAGTTTCATAATTGTAACCTGAAGAGTCGAGATACCATCATCTGACAAAACCCATCCACAGAGAGACATATAAATACCTGCCAAAGAGCTCAAAATGGCCTTTGGGGTAGTCACCGGAACAGCAGGTGTCTCCAGGACCAGATTTTCTCATTATTGCACAAACACACACCAGCTGTGTTATTTTTGTGCTTACACACCATAAAAAAATACTTCATATAACAAATGTAAAAGAGTGTGTGGCAAGAATGTAAAGTGGGCCTGTATTTAAAAATGGAGATAGCAACAGTGACATCATCCACTGGTTTATGAAGATTGAGTGGAGAGACTTGTTTGGGGTTTTGTTTGTTTGTTTTTTAATGAGAGAATAGAGCGTCATTGCCAGCTAGCTTGCTTAGCTAAATGCATCTGTATAGTCACAGCAACAGAGGCTCAGAAATCGGTCTTCAGCCATCTAGTAACCACCAGTTGTGAGGGGAAAATGTGTATTCGCTGAGAGGTTGTGAGTGGCTACAGTGCCAGTCATACAGGGCTTCGGGCTGGTCATCAACACCCTGGTCATTAACTACATTAAAACATGTACTCCTCACTCCGCCCCCAAAAACCTCCTTGTGACTGCTTTGATAGTTAGTATATTGCTGTAATCGCAGTTTGAATGGAAGTGACAGACGTGTCTACAAACATTGTTTTGTTGCAGTGAAACAGTGAAAAGTCCAAAACGACGTGGACATGAGGAAGGTTTGCCTTCAAAGTAAAGGTTTTGACTCAACAAGTTTCAAAAGACTCATCTTTTACTCTGAAGTCACGTTTTCAAGTATTACTGCCACTCGTCTAATAGATAGCAAGTGTTTGCAGACAAATATAAAATATACTGGGAACCACCAGTGCCACCCCTCAGACACACCTATGCTATCAATTTCAAAATCCCACTTTGCCTTGTTCTTGAGTTATTTCATTCATAACATTTTCAGAAAACTTGACCTTTGACCTTGAGGTCAAGGACGCTGAGATTTGAACTTGTCAGAGACTTTTGAGAGAATTCTTTACAGTGGTAAAAAAAAAAATACAAGAAACTGTAGCCATCTGCTAGCAACCAAAGGAATTAGTAGGAGGATTTGGGTGCAGGGTGTAGTTTGCAACCAATTTCACCCAGTGACAACCAGTAACATCCCAGGAACCACCTCCAAGCAGTTGGGCAATACACAACTCCCTAGCAAGCAGTGGCTGTATCATGTTCAATACGGTCGACAGCTCTTGAGCAACGTGTGCATGAAATATGTACACTAGAATTATGTTCATACAAGGGAATTCTGGACTTCTTGGAAGGGGCGTTAATGTTGAAATAGATAGCTACAGGATTAGTTGAGGTGAATTTGGGATTTTTAACTTGGATTTCTGTAGAGCTTTCTCACGTTATGCCCACCTTGCTGAAGTTGTATAAACACAAGCGGTTGTATCATGTGCAATATGGACATTGTGCAGTGCTCATGAGTCAGCCAATCCAGTAATCATAAAAAATATGTGCACAAATACATGACATCTGTACATCTTTCAAAGTATTTATTTTGCCATGACAACACACACACGCACACACAAGTTGAAAACAGCCGCACTGTTTTGGCTTTTAAGGGGAAGAAGCTCTTAAGGAGAATGAAGCAGACTTCTCTTCCCTCGCCATCTCTCGAAGTCTCTCTGGTCCCGGCCGGGAGCCCAAATCTGATGATTCCTCAAAATAATCAGAAGAATTTCAGCCTTGAAAGCACTGGGCTAATTTAACAAAAACTGAATCAACAGGAGACATGGCTCAGCTACAAATACACAGAGAGAGAAATAGAAGGATAAACGGCATCGCACATTACATCTCAGCCAGCTATTATTATTCACCTTGTTATAACACGCTGCTGGGAGCTACACTAAGTGGATGAGAAGAATACCAGCATGTAAATTCTCAATTAAAAGTGCAGACAATAATTACAGTTATCTGAACTGTGCTATAAGGATTGGTCATGCATGTGTGCACTCCTGACAGAAAGTCTAAATAAAGAGTCAAAAAAATAATGATAACAATGGCACGCTCTCTTCCGGAAACAGCAACACCTCCCCGACAATTTACTTGTCTTACTGCTCTCTCACAGACATACGAGTCAGCAGCACCAGAGTTTGTGCATTAAAACAAATCCTTTTGTTATTTTTGTTTTGAAGACAAAGGGTCCTTCTTGCTTGTGTGTCTGAGTGCATGTGCTGGATCAGCGCAGCAGAGCATGTGCCTGCACCGCGACCACAGGGGGCTGATTTCTGTCTGAGCTCAAGCATTAGTTACACAAGGCACGATTAGACTTACACATCCCCAAATCCAGACATGAGAACTGCCCTCTGCTGGTGCTATTTCTTCCCATGTTCCTTTGATACATCCTCTATTGGCTTTTTCAATTAACTTCCTGCCACCTTTAAGAGAGCAATGAGAGTTTATCCTGTATGATCAAATTAGGCGAGAGAGCAAAAATACGATGAGGTACTGTATGGCCCCCCTCCCCACACCCAACTCAGTAGTAGAAGGTCATGACTGTCTAATATGCTCTAAATTTTAACTGCTGTTTGAAATGTGTCTTTTTTTTTCTTGTTGAGAGCTCACAACCGGTTATTGAATAATCCCTCAAAAGTAGCTCAGCCTTTTATTGTAGCCGTTCAATCAGCTGAGATGAGCAGACACTGCGGCTTTTGTTGAAATAGCCGGTCGCTTTTATTCTCTTTGTAGGCTGATCTGCCTAGACTCTATTAGCCGCCAGTCTTTTTGTACAATTTGTCAAGCTACGATTTTGTCGACAAGCCGCTGGGAAGTCATATATAAAATATTAATATTCAACCTTAGATGGGAAACGCTGAAGTGGGACAAATCAGTAAACAAATCAGTCAAAGCTGTTGCAAAGCTTCATATTAGACTTTTCAAATTAAAATAAATTACAAACCATTATGAGGTACATTAAAGTGTTTGCTGGGTGAATAGGCAAGGAAACGTGTTTGATGCGCACTAAAAGCTCCCCACATGCCATCCAATTATGGGTCTCATTTCTCAGCCACTGACAGAAGAGGGTTTTTTTTCCCCACCTCATGTAGTTCCTCCACTTATCTGAAGATGGCAAAACAAATATTATCCCGTTGATTTAGTCATTTGATTTTGGTCACTGATTGCTGCTTTAAGATCACTGTTCAACCCCTTTTGAAGTAAGATGAGCTCTAGCATGGAGGAATAAACAGATTTAAAAAAAAAAGAAGTAGAAGAAGAAGCCTGGCTTCTCAGTGCTGAGCAGCAAGCAGCTGTCTCCCCACTCACTGACTTTAAACATGAGCTGAAACAAGGCAGTGGCTCCTCCAAGTGGTGCTCTGATTGTTAGTTATGACAGTAAAAGCAGAAAAGATGAGGCTGAACTTGTAAGGAAACAGCGATGCCGACGCCTTTATTTGCCTGACCTTGTCTTGTCCTTTAAACTAAGGGCAGCCATTTACTGCCATTCATCACTTACGTCAGCTAACCAAACCACTGAAGGGCACACAAACACACACACAAACACTCAATTATACTCAAAGGCATGCCACTGTAGATTTGCAAACACCCGCCCTTGGAACACAACACACAAATGATAGATGTGTGCTGTCACTTTGTGCAGGCTCTCCACTTCAGGAGGGATTGTGACAGTCCTTATTCTCTACTTCAGAAATATACACTTTATCTTATGCAAAGCTCCAATTCACTGTCAAGCACGGACGAATGCAAAGTGTCTGTAATAAAGCTATATCTGGCAGAACAGCACAAATTTCTTTCTATTCATTATTGCAGCGCTCTGTTGACAGTGATGAAGTCTTTGCAGCAGCTCGAAACAATTCCATAGCAAGTCGACCGTGAAAATACAATAACATTTTACCTGAAATGTAAATTGGCTCTCACCCCTCAAGCCTCCTTAAAGATAATTGTCTTATATTCCACCTATTGTCTGACAGACCCAGGCGTGACTCAGACACTACACTGTTTTCTTGTTGTGTAGTGAAATTGAGGTCGTCACATGTGGGAGTATTTCAAAAACAATTTGATATTCAGCTGCGCCGTGACAACAAAGTGCCATCTGATTGAATTTTCTTCAATTTCAGGCAATTCAGACACACGTATTGGATCGCTCACTGCTAAAAAAAAATTGATTGGTGTTATATTTTTAAAAATCGTTAAACGCTTAAAAAAAAAATACATTTCCGAGATCATTTCAAGACCAACTTTAGAGTCACTGAGATCTTTCCTAGTAAAGCACTAAGATACAACCTGGTCTTATAGCAAAGCATGAAATAGTCATGAAGAAATAATAAATATGTTTTGTTTTTTCTTTGCACAACTTTGAAATGAATGTATTTCAATAGCAGGTATACAGGCAGACCCATAATTTAATGCACAGACACACATATACATGTCATCCTGGCTATGAAAAAAGTGGCAACTAGGGCTGGGCCATATCATACCGTTCATGGTAATACCGGTATAATGTTGAGCAACTGTAAGAAAATGAAATATCGCGATAGAATATGGGTAAAACGCGCATGCGCAGTGCCTTTGTTTTTATATGCACATGGCAGAAAACGCATGGCGGCGATGGAGAATGAGAAAGGCGAAAGTGGATCGTTGAATTAAACAGATGAACCAGAATTGGTTTGTAAAAAATGCTGCAACTTCAGTGGTGTGGAACTGGTTTGGCTTTCTTCCGTCAGATACACAACAAAGCACTATTTTTGGTAGCGCATTCTAGCGGGCCGTCGTTATTACCGTGTTGTTTGGAAAATACAGCACACTTAAAATCAATCCTTTGATTTTTCTGAAAATCGACAGTGCCCCTTATAATCCCGTGAGCCTTATGTATGAATTCTGGTTGTGTTTACTGACCTCCAAACGATTTTATGTGGTACACGGCGCTCGAAAATCTGTCAAATGTTTTAGTACAACTTTGCTAAGCTACGAACCGGCACCACTCGATGGATTGTCGGAGCATTATGGCTACCGTAGTCAGGAGCCTCGCGGAGTGATACGTACCGTGCTTCAACATAATATTACCGTATTGTGTGTGTATAACTCTTTAAGTTTTGTGGATATTATACATGGCTATGCTGAGGATATGTTGGCCAATTTCCACTGGAAATGCCTTTTGGTTAAACTGTCAGCAAGGAATTTACATTTGCACTGTTAAATTTTTATATAGCTTTAATGCACATAAAAACAGCTGCTTGTTTAAGTGAAAATGCATTGATGTTTTTGGGGAGGGTTTTGCACTAATAAAGTTGTGGAGTTGTAAAGTGTTTTGTCTAGTGTCAATTATATCGCCAGTTATATCGTTATTGCAAATTTTAAAATGTATATCGTGATAAATATTTTTGGTCATATCGCTCTGCTCTAGTGGCAACTGTTGTATTTTATCTCAAACGATCATTTTTTTCTCACCCTAACCAATCATTTTGTTTTGTGGATGGAAAACCTTGAAAATTAAAGGTGGAAGATTTGTGTCCAGGAAACCGATAAAAAAAGTGTGAAAAAAGCAGTGAAAGGATTTAAAAAGTGTGAAGAAGTGCATAGATTTTGAACTTAGAACTATATGTTCATGATTTTTACAGGTTCTTTCTATTGATACAGACCTCCCCCACTGCTATTCATACTACACCAAATAGTTACTTAATAAAAAAAGTAACTATTTGGGCTAGATACTGAACCCTGAGTTGCCCCTTATACACCCATGTGAGTGCGGGAATGCTTGGTTAAAAGTCTCTAGAAGTGCATAAGAAAGTGCTTGGTTTGTAGTAAGAAAGCTCTTTCTATTAAAACAGTAGAAAAGCATTATAAGCATTAGTAGTCCATTTACCTCACAAACTGCCTTAAAGACTGTTATAAGCCGTGAGTTGGAATATACAGTGTGGAAGGTTATGTGCTGTAAATATATATAACTTTACAGTTTTAACTGCTGCAGCTGCTGTCAATCTTCCATTTTCACCAAAGACCACCTCTTCAGTTTAAGGAGTCCTTGAATTCATGACAGTTTTCAAACCCTTTGACCTTTCATATCTAACCTGTCGCTTCTGGCAACTTCTCCAATTTATCATAGTTAATACAGCACTAATCGTCTCATTAAACCACTCTAATCAGAGGACTGATCCCCCTCCTCCCCTCATACAGGATTTTGCTCATTAGGTTCAGTTTATCCACTGCACTGCAATTCTTGTGAAAAGAGCAGAAAATGTTCTGGGTCTCAGAGGAGAGCTTTCTAAAGCTTGAGACCATTACCAGGTAAGTGGTGTCTATTGGAAGATAATGCTGAGTAAAACTGCAGAGCTACAGTCAAGCAATTTTGGAGACTGTTGGGAACTAATGGGATAGCTTAGAGTCTATTGGCTTGACTTATTAATTACATGTTCCCTATCTCAGGTCCATTAGCTTAATGTAAGCACAATACAAAGCCAGTGGTGTACCCCATTAGTATATTATGTATATGACTTAATAAATGTTTAAAGAAAATTTCACATTGCTCTCAGCAATTACAGAAAATGGTTTAATGGTCCTTTATCAAAATTTGTGAGTGAATGTTCTGATAAATGCACCAGTCACTGAACGGTGCACTTTTGTGCACTTTCACTGCTTGGTTCAGTTTTCATCAGCCTCAGAGGGCAGCTGTTGTCAGGAATAATGCACAGAGAAAGCCCTTGTGTGCTACTGCCACATGACAGTATTATCTTCCTGTACTGTATTTACAAAATGTTGTATTGTGTTTGCACGCTGTAAACTTGGATCAAATAAAATGTATCTCATCCTATTTGAGACAAATGTAGCTGGAGATTACAGTATAATACAGTAGAACTCGTTTTTTTCTCTCTTTACAAGGTATTGATTATCTCAGGACTGCTGTATTAAAAAGTGAATTGGAGATGCTTTCCTATGCTTTCATCTCCTTGGTTCTTAGTTTTGAGGCCTCCACCTACAAAATCAAACTCCTCCACCCCTATTCTCCAAGCCAGGTTCTCAGGGTCTCAGATCAGGGCCTTCTTCTGATTCTCTGTACCCAACTTAAAAGCTCCTTAGCTAAAAAAAAAAAAAAAAAAAACCCTTTGGAACAACTGACCACTCCCACTTTGCACCCGTGGCTCATTTGGTCAGACAGGCATTTGAGCAGTCTTTGTGTTTTGTTTTGTGTTGTTTTGGTTTTCATTGGTGCATCTATAAAACACTTTCTGCTAATAAGCAGCTTTGCTGTTCCATTGCTGCCCCCTTGTATTCATTTGTTAGTTGCAGTTTACCAGAAACTTCATGATGTATACTTTAAGTGCTGATGTTGTGTTTGTGGCTTGCTTTGCTGACCCCTGGTGGCCAAAATATATACATATGAAATTATGCTGGGCTGATAATGATTTAATGTCATTAACAGCATAGTATAATATTACATTTATGCAAAAAAAATCATTGCAGATTCTGCATATAAATGTGTATATATTTCTATCTATTTTATTGTCTGATACGTCCTATACTGCAGATGCATGGAATTAGTGTTTTGCTTTAAACTTCCAGCAGAGGCTCCCAGAGAACCAAGGTTTATTTTTTGCCTTCTACTCTGTATAAATTTTAAAATGACAAAACTTAATGATATTATAAGACATGCTGCAAAACAATATGCTTTTTGCATACGAAGCAGCGATATATATTCACTATATGCTGCTTCTAGAACAGGTTCTTCTTCTGTTTCCGCTAATATCAAATTGCAGAGTTGTAAATATTTGTGGTTTTTCCCTGAGCTGTGATACCCTTGCACACTAAAGACAAAGTCTGCTATCCAATGTCCCCCCTAAACACATGGCACTAGCCCTAATGACATCATCGACCCCAGGCATTAGAAGGCCCTGCAGAGCTGGTGATGAGTCATTCCTGTCGGTCCAGGCCAGTAAAAAGCAGCAGACACACAGTGGTGAGCTCTATTGCAACTTGCATCTCTTTCATCAGATGTGATTCGATATGCACGCTGATGACCAGCTGGACAAAGAAATGAAGCAAGGTCACAAACCCGCGTCTGCTGGTTTCTTTCCATGTAATGACCCGGCTAGCCTGACAACTCCATGCTTTCACAAGAGCTCGTGGGTAAAATTCTGCAAGCTAAACATGAGAAAGATTTTGTAAGTAGCCTTTCATAATCACATACAGTTGATTTTAAACTTGAACTGCAAGTTGTTGTACTTTAATGTAATTATTTTATTAAGTCATACAAAGAACCTTTAAATGGATTGTCGGTTATTGTAAACATCACAGTCGACAGTCTTATCAGACGTGCGATACACAAACTGTTCCACGCACACATACGCACGAATACACACTTCAGGGGGAAAACAAATGTGTCAAAGCACATTAAAGCATTTCCACCTGAGGCTTTTCATGGTATTTCTCTTGGCTCAGTAGCTTTATCTCGTGCAAATTTCTGCAGTGTTAGTGTTGCACCTTTTCTGCCCCACAATATTTTAACAGGCAATTTTTATTCCAACTGAATGAACACAGCTCTGCCGAGTGCCTAGGCTTGTGTTTTTTTTTTTCTATCTGTAGTACAAATGAAAAACTTTTTAAAATATACAATATTACATTTAGTTGGTAATTTCTTGATTTGATCCTTAATTTAAGCAGTGTTAGTGCTGGTCTTCTGCACACTCCAACGCTTCAGGTCAAAATTGCCATAAAGCAAGCAAACAAGATACAAGTAAACAAAAGTGTCAGACTTTAAGTGCCCTTGTGGATTTTGTTATATTGAGGTCTAAGACTGAGAAGGAGCATTAGAGTAATTTCAGAAATAATGGTGATTGGGCCCCTACAGGCAGACATTTTCACTCAGCTGGGAATGAAATCAGCGTGTGTGGCTGCACTGATGAAAAGGGGTGGTGATAGGGAACGGAAACTTCTACAATAGAGAAGCCTATTTCATATATCATCTGCAAACAGTGTATTCTGAAGGATTCAATGATGAACTGTTATTGTCCACATCTGTAGTTCTTATTAAAGATCCTACCACCTGTATAGAGACTGACTATTGTAGTTCCATGTAATGGTTTGGAGATAATCATTGATTTTCAGATGTATACTTGAGCTTATTTAGACAGAATATGTCATTTAAGATTTTTTTTTCTGTTATGGGTTTTCTAATGTGGGGTGGGGAGGGTGCATTTTAATACCTGGATAGAAAAACACACAATGGAACAGTGTTAGTGATGGTTTGGTTTCCCCAGAGTCTAGACCTCAACATTATTGACACAGTGTGGATCATCCTGACAGAGCACACAACAAAAAGCACATTCAAGCTTGTTAGAGTTGTAAAAACTCTATTTTTGCCTTATATACTGCAGTTATATACTGAGTTAGCATATGTTATAGGGTATAGTGCTTTACTAGACCCTAAGGACCCCAAAGCGCTTTACACATCCAGTCATCCACACATTCGCACACTGGTGATGGCAAGCTACATTGTAGCCACAGCCACCCTGGGGCGCACTGACAGAGGCGAGGCTGCCGGACACTGGCGCCACCGGGCCCTCTGACCACCACCAGTAGGCAACGGGTGAAGTGTCTTGCCCAAGGACACAACGACCGGGACTGTCCAAGCCGGGTCTCGAACTGGCAACCTTCCGATTACAAGGCGAACTCCCAACTCTTGAGCCATGATCGCCCCAGCAGAAATACATTTGGTTATGTTGTCATGCTTTATTGCAATCATATACCCTCAGTTTACATTAAACTGGAAAACCTTTGTTGGCCAACACTGCTTATGACAGCAGCATTTCTCAATATTTAATTAATTTGTTTGTTATTTGGTCCAGTCATAAATTAAACTCTGATGAAATAAAATGCTTTTACAGCTTAACGCTCATATCGAGCAATGACTTTTGTCTAGAGCCAGATGTAACACTAAAAGAAAGTTAAAATATACAACACCTGTAAATCTAATATGATCATTTTTCTTTCTTTATAAGCAATATGAGATTATGCAGCCACAACCCTAATAGATTCTAGCAAGCAAGCTTGCATCTTAGTCTTTACATTGGTTCCCAGTCGATTTTAAAATGCATTTTAAACTTTTCATGCTTAAATACATAAGACTAAATGGACTAGCTCACTAACTTATTCTTGTTCATGCTCAAAATTAGATTGAGAACTAGGGGGAGCAGTCTACCACCACACTACTGCAGCTACATTTATCTTACCCTGTGGACTTTTCAGTTTAACCAGGTCTCCTGGAAAACTTTAAAATCAGAGTATAGCAGGAAGTCAGTTAAACTTATCTGGAGAATTATGTATCAGAAGAGGTTCTTAATCAGTTACAGGTGCTTTTGTGTTAATTATATTAACAACAGGTTCACTAGAGGGGCAACAATGAGGCAAACCCCAAAACAGGAATGGGTTTACAGGTTAAGGCCACAGACATTTTTTCCCTCCTCATTTTTTTCCGACTGTTTTTTCCATTTGCCTAGGCTCAGTGTCTCTACTGGTAGCATGAGAGATTATCTGGCACCTAAAGTGTATGGCGTTATTTTTGTGCCACTATTCTGAGCGCACGTAAAAAAAATTGAGCGTACGTAAAAAAATAAAATAAAATTGCAGGTGCAAGTGTTGCATTTTGAGGAGAAATTTATTTTGAGTGAAGAAAAGCTAAATTTGAGTGAACAAAATTCATTGCTGCGTGCAAAAATGTATTTCAGTGTTTGCTATAATTAAGTTTTGGCCAAATGGATTAGCCAGCTGCATGATTTCAGGGTGTCTTTAAAGTCAGCCGTCTGTAGGTTTATCATTTTCATTGGTCCTCACACATTACCCAGTCCATATCAGTATAGATATGATATTTTTCCCATTTCGATCCTATGTGTTTTTTGAGTCTTCCTTTAATCTACAAGTCCTCTTCTGCATCTTATTCATGGCACCCCTTGTTGATTTAATCTACCATTATCTAGCATTCTATATCGAAAATTATATGCAACAAAACCTTTCATATAAGGATGAATATAATCTCTTACAAACTTTACTCCAAGTAATTGCATTCTGTGGTACCATTGTACAAATAAGTGATTCTAATCAGCTGAGCTGTCCTGAACTACATGGTTCAGAGAAATTATGGCTTCTGTATACTGGAGGAGTTTCCTCCCATGGGAACGCTGTGTTAAGGTCACCATGGGTTAATCATAGCTGGCAAACCAATGAGAGCAGCTAAATTCTGCTGCTCCGCTATGATTTCGTGTTTCCGATTTCTTGTCATGTTATGTAAAGAAGACCCACCCTCTGAGGCTTAGTCTAGCCTCGGATTATATCAGGAGAGCCAGAAAGCTGATTACATATCTGTAATCTTATTTTTATAAAAACATTTCCAGTGGCAGAAATACAGAGCAGGGCTCTTTTTTTTTCCAACAAACCTCCCGTGATAATCAGATTTGCCAATTTGAAGCAGCACCAAAAACCACAGAGAAATGCTGCCATATTGTCTACGTAATAACGGTCAGCTATAAATCCAAATACTTTCCAGCAGATATGCTTACACAACTGGTTCATCAAGAGAAAACATTTGCCATTAATTAACACTGTAAGTCATTTTCGGTGTTTCAAAGTGAAACAGGACAAGAGACTGATCACAATCCCCTGAATTCTCTTTTTAACCATTTAAGAGGGGCATAGCAAGCTAATCGTACAGATACACAAGACCAGAAGAGTTAGAAAAGCTCATTTTCATAGACATGTCATAAACACCTGGCCTGACCTCTGCAGGCATCAAAGCACTGTTTGAATACTTTTTGGCACAACTCACTGTTCAAAACTCTGCGACTACATAAGTGACCCACTTCATGTAATCCTGTTCCACCAAATATGGTGGGGAAAGAAAGGAAAGTGGGAGTGAGAAAGCAAAGCATGAGTGACATTTTAGGACAGAAAGCATTTGAACCAAGAGAAAAACTGCCGATAAACAATGTCGTTTTTTACTTTGCATGAGAGTCTGTGTTGTTGGAATAAGAACATTTCATTTTAGTGCAATCTCATATCTGTGTGAGGGACTATTAGAATAAGGATAGGGTGAGGATAGATACGAGTGCAATGATGCATACAGATATCTGTAAATGATGGAGAGTTTTATTGGGGCTTTACTATTGCACTGTGTTAGCAAGACTGTGACTTACTGAGTGATTCCCAACTTGATTAAGTAAGGAAGGACTGTGGTGTTGGCCTGTTCGTGGGTTTCAACTGCATTCGGAGACCTCTATATTATGTTAGCGTTTCTAAGCGTCCTGTAGGTGAGGATCTGAGCATGAATCTGTCCAAGGTCTACTCTGTCCCCAGCCTCCCTCCACCATAGAGGGAGAAAGAGAGAACAGATTAGTGAATACCCTCCTGTTTTAGCCAGCCGCATGGGAAGTTTCACATGAGTTGATTATCTGTAACAGAGCTGATAGCTGGCATTTTCTGATCCAATTACTCACTCACCAGAGTAAATGAGGGTTAAGTGAGTAGCTTGCTGTATGTTGCATACATGAGTACCACATTGAGTTCCTCAGTACCCTTGCAATAAAAATATGTAACTCAAAACACACTAAGTTATAGAGGTGGGAATCACCATACATCCCACGATACGATATTATCACAATACTTAACGTACGATACGATATTATTGCAATTTTTAAAAATATTTTTGCGATATTCAGATTCTGTACATAAAGGTAAACTTTATCAATATTCATTTTATCTAATATCAAAGTCTCACACTCAGTCTTTCTCTCATTTCAGTCAGTTTTATTGTTGACAAACTGAACGGTTTGTATTACAGTCTAGTCCAACTTAACTGAACGCAACCATCTGGTACAATTATAGCTATTCTGAACTATGCAATTTATGAAAACTATGCAGCCCATTCAGCAACTGAAGAATTTGAAAGTAAATTAAAACAAAATATAATTTTACATTAAATAAAAAAGTTTTAAACTTGATTAAAATAAAACATGTCTTAAATTAAAATAAGTAAACTGTCATGTTTATTTCTGCCAAAAAAAAAAGTTAAACACATTTGGACAGTGAAGGAATGTCAGGATGTCAGCATGTTGATCCTCAGAAAAAGGATCAACATGCTCTGAAGTCCGAGCATGTTCCAGTCCACAAAAACTTTTTTTGTAACAAAATATCTATTTCTGTTGTCCCTGTATCGATACATTATTAGCAAACAAAATATCACGATACTACACAGTATCGATTTTTCCCCCCACCCCTACTAAGTTAAGTACACCTACGCGGCATTTACACGCTGTAAGTAAAATCATTGCCTCAATATAAAGGATTTTAATAACAGCCTAGATAAAAGAACTAACAGATATCAGCAAGAGTTCAAAATCAGAATGGGCACGAGACGATATATGAAGATGGCTCTGAAAAAAGCTGATGACAACAAAGGTTGGGGACACAGGCAGAAAATAAAGTCCCAGCTTTTAATAAGTTTGTATCCATATAAAAAAACAGCAGGACACAACCACAAGCTAATTAACATACAATGTATTATAATGCACAAGTATTAATGCTGCCAACAACATCACCCACTTGCCGAGGTCATATATAGATTGTGCAAAGACTTTCATAATCTGACTTGTTGCAGCTGTGGCTTCCTATTACAGTACCACGCTCAAATTAAGTGAGCTCTCTAAAATAACTATACTACATACTGCATTGTTAGGTGCTTGATTTTATACACCTGCAGCAATGGAAATGAAAACACCTGATTTCAGAGATTAAGAGGTCGGGCCCAATGCTTTTGTCCGTATAGTTGACACTGACCTCAGTACAGAGCAGAGAAGTGTACTTTTTCATCTCCAGTAAATATTTCCCAGTGCTCTACAAAGTGAGATCGATTGATCTGAGTGCATAAATCCTTCTTCTGTGCTTCAGCTGGCTAACACATGTCACTAACAAAACAGATAAATGTTTTTTCTACGTTTAAACTAACAAAAACCCCTGTTGGACAAGTCAGCCACCACTTGTGACATCACATCAGATAGATGGATATTAATACACATATTTGCAATGAGCACGTCAACAGCAACATAAATCAAAAAGCTCAGCCCACTGGATGTCACGATGATGCGAAACAGAAGAAGAAAGCTGTCACATTAACCTTTCACTTCTACGTGGAATAATTCTCCACGTGATTAGTGAGGAAAATGCATCATTGTGACGCAAGTTATAGTTCCCAAGAAGCTAATATAACAGGAAGATCCTAGCGATGCGAATGGCCTCAGAGAAATTACAAGATTACCTTCACTGCTAACCCCAGCCTGCTGTATCAACAGGAAGCACTCCCCAGAATAAGGAAAGAGCCTTGGGGGAGAAAGCCTCATTTTCTCTCTGTTTTGTTTAGTTACCCATAAGCCACGCCCAAAGACAAATTATATTCTCATGGATGGTAAGAGTTTTTATGAATGTCAATATTGAACAGTTATAGATGATCTTACATAAGCCTAAAGCATCCTAAAGCCATCTGCAGAGCAAACATTTTAACTCAACCATTAAAACGATTAACATATATAATAAGTACAAATGTAAATATTGGATGGATGTTTATATGGACAGTTTAAAAGTAGAAACCAGCAAACAACACACACGCAATTTATCTCTGAATTTTTTATAACTTTGTAAAACCTGAAAATCTAACACTCGTGTTATTTCCTGTCACTTTTCTTCTGAAGAGGCAGACTACTTGAGAGTTCATGAATGCATGGGGCATTATTCCCAAAGTTCCATGGGTGGGAAAATGTTGGATAACAGGTGTTATTGTAGCATACCATGCTGTTAATGCAGGAGAGGCAGAATTCAACGCACCAACCGTATGAACCCAGTGAAAACAGGATTACTCTGTCCTGCAACATGATTGGACTGTTCCCAACACAGTTTGGCGGAGCTTAGCCAGTTTAAATAGACAGCTGTGCTTAGTGAAGACAGTGCTAACTGCTGCAGCAGGATAAGCAAATCGTGGCAAGCAGATATCACTCTGTTCATAACGTCATGGACCAAGCAGGATTTCTATCAGGCTCATGACCTCACAAATACTACACAACACCTGACCAAATGACCAATTATAAACTCGCTAGCCAACTGGCAGGCCATCTCTACTGATAAGCTGCTCATATACTAGATATAATTTAGCTGTGGGTGGAGGCTAGTCATTTTGTGTTTTCTTGCCAGACAAAAAAAAAAGTCAAGTAATCCATTTGCCACCCTTGATGTTTATTCATCCCTTCCTTGTACAAACACTAGCTGTCAAAGGCACTTAACTCCAATTACTCTGTGGGCTGTGCTCACTCCAAGCAGTGCAATCAGTTCTCAGTGAGAAACGATTTGACATGTTACAGTGGAACTCAATCCAGTTGTTTGACTGTGCTGGAGACGTTGTGGTGGGACTGAAACGATCATTAAATGCTGAACGCTCTCATTTCGCTGTTAATCTTGGACGTAGACTCTCTGTGTATGTGTGTGTCTGTGTGTGACACAGCAACCCGATGTGGAATAACAACAAAAAACGAGTCGAGTTTCAAAGAAAACACTATTCAAGTCTCCAGTAGCACAAAGCCTTTCTGGTCTCCTGGACCAGGAGCAGCATCGCTGTGACCCAGTCCAAACACTGGAAAATGTCAACATTTGTTTACGGAAAGTTTTCCGAGGTTCAGGAAAACAAAGTATTTTGTATTTGTTAAATAAAGCACGGGGATGTGCTGTGAAGGAGATGACCAAAACATAACGAGCACATACCACCACCCTCTAGAGACATTATCAAGCCCATCCAACCCCCACCACCCCCATTCTCTCCACAATTAAGTCCCGGGGCAGTTCCCAAATCCCTAGTTGTGTTTCTATAAAAGTAGTTTAAGCTCTTGAACTTTATTTTTAAAATTTTTTAAAAAAAAAGCCAACAAGCACAATGGCAGGACTTCCAGAGTGACAAAGGGAAAGGGAAGTACAAGTAAGCTGCAGGCCCCAGATGCTTCTCTCTTCTTCTCCTCTCTCGTGTCCCTCAAAGGTCATTCTTCCTGTTTAACGCAGCAAAGTCATCACACACAAAAGCTGCAGAGGCAGAGATCCTCAAGAAATGTCATCTGCTTATGTCTGTGTACATGACTCCAATTAAAGACTAAATCTGCCCTACTGCTGGTCATTACAGTGTGGTTTGTTAGTAAGACTTTATGTTGCGGTTCTTTTGGTGCTTTCCAGCTGTGCTGAATGCTCGTGGGGTCTTTTATTAGCTTCACTGAGGTCGAATGGTGGAGAATCGATCTTCTTGTAAGTTTCTGTCTACACTGTTAAACACGTGTCCGTCTAAGTCTTTACACGCCAAGGGATATCGTTAATACATGTCACATTTGTCCTTGGACTTAATATCAGACAGAGCGCTTTGTACTGGAATCGCTACAATGTTGCCAAACATCTGGAGTCAGAGAAACACCCTCTGAATAAGCAGCAAACAATTCATGACTCAAAAAGCGTGTGTCATGTCACCTTGAAATGGAAAACAGATGTAACATTAATTGCTGAGAGTTTATTTCTTTGCTGGTGATCTCACAACTAAGGCGAGAGATCGTGACCTGACTTTAACTATCTGCAAGCTCCGCAAAAAAAACTGGATAGTCCCAAAATGACTCCTAACATCCAGAGTACACAGAGATTTTCCTGCTTATGGTTATGAGAAAAGAGTTTCCAATAAAAAGGCACTTAAATGCTGTTGGCTTTGCCTGCTTATATGTTCTTGTGCGTGCATGTCAGCAAGTACGTATGCATATTGCAGTGCTTTCGCTTGAGAGCTTTGGAGGACTTTAGCATGCTCTTCCTTGCCAGTAGAACAGAAGAAAATAAACACTGCCATTATTACAATAATGAATATGCTTTGGGAAGCAAATGATATAATTTTCCATTAACTCCCACTCATAAACAGCCAAGAATGGCTCAGGGAAGCCTGTGACATTTGACTTTACTGGCACAAACACTGCGGTACTCCGCTATTGCTTGACCCCTGACCCCTCACTTCTGAAAACTTCTTCTGAAAGACTTACATCGCTATTTAACTCAAAGCCTCTCATGCTAATTGAGCCATCCGAGAACAACAAAGTCTGATAAACACTGGAGTTGACATTGTCACTCTAAGTTAAGGTCTTAAGCATCATCACGGCTGTCCACATGCAGTGTGTGCGGACAGTTCGCCAACACCTGCAGAGACCTTCATTACAAGACTGATACAAAAGACATCAGCAGCAGTGCAGATGCCTCTTGTCCCTGCACACTACACACACAGTGCACTGAGCCAAGCTCATTACTCTGCATTGACACTGGGCAGCAGCAGCACTCATTCAGAAAAGAGACCCAGCTCAACATAACACCAGGGATAAAGAAAGAGGCTCGTAAGATTAAACATTTTCATGTTGGTGGTTTTAACGCAGTCATTGTCTAGTGAGCACAGTTATTCAGTATTCATCCTAATCTGACTTGTTCTGATCTCTGCAAAGTGGAAAAGAGCACAAACACTCCTTCATGTAGGTCAGAGTCTAAGGTTCCGTTTTCAGCCACTATCGACGCACTCAGGTGCTGCACAGGTGAAACAATGGGCTTAGTGTGTCGCTTGCATCTCGCTGATTAATCCATGTGGAGGTGGAGTGCGGCACTCTACTATATTTGCATAGTAGAGGTCAGGTACAACACAGGGCTCACTGTGTTCAGCACGATAAAAACAAGGAGCTTAAGCAGACAGACGGGAAGGTATTAAAAATCGCACCACTTAGAAACTACAAAGGAGACAAGAAGTGTCATCATTTCCGCAACTTTTAACTGGCTTCACAAATAAGGTGTGCTGAAGACATCACAACAGTGGTCACGGTCATGTCATGAATCACAGTCTCCATCTGTGAGGTACAACACATAAACAGGTCCACATGTTTGTTAGCTGGTCACCTGGAGCCGCATTAAAGCCTCCTGGATCCAACGAAAGTGTAACGCTGTGTGAATATGATCTAACTTTTGAAACTTTTCCTGTGTTCACAAAAGCGAGCACACATTATCCCAAGACAAAGCCCAGCTTCTTGTATGGGCTCTACACGCCTGTTTAACAATCTGGCGAGCTGGTTTGACTGGAAATTTAATAATCACGTCTATGGAAATCAAGAGAACAAAGCATGTGACAGTTCAACATTACTAACTGACACTTTTCACACCCTGTGCATTAACTGAGTCAGTCCACACTGGGAGACAGACTCCCAGGAAACACTGTTTGTTTGCCTTCCTCTCCTTCTTTTCCCATTCATAAGGCTGTTGCTGTTATAAAGAGATGAAAGATGGGTAACAGGTTATCCTGCAGTGTGTAGTATCAATCATATTCTGGAAGGAACAAAGTTTTCCTAAACAGAAAATCTAACAAAAAAAGAAGAAGAAGAAGCAATGACTGTGTTCTTTCTTCCCCCACCCTGAATTTATGTGTGACTGCAGCACAATTTGGAGCAGGCCTATTTATAGCCGACTACCGCCACAACCACCCCGCAGCCTGAAAGTCACACCAGGAGATTTTGGGAGGGGAGTCCTTGAGCTCCTCTGTCAATGCGAAGCATTGCAGTGACAAGTTTGCTGATGAGGTTGGTGACTGTGAAGTCGCACTGCACCGGTCCCTCCCCTAAAGCACAAGCCTGCTTTCTATGCATCCTTCCAACACACTGAATCTAAGTACATACGCTCCAGCGGATGTGCTTGTTTTTACACATAAACCAACCGCACGCACTTACTTGCACACACATGCAGATGGCTTCTAGTATTTGATTAGCTGTGGTGATGAGCTGGTGATGATAGTGTGAGTGTTTACTATAACCGCTGTCACACTGTATCAGTATTTGCTCTGATGTCATATTACAATCGCACGTGTGTGACTTTAGCTCCACTGCCAAGTCCATAGGAAGATAAGCCACTGTCCTACAGCTACTGTTATCAATACAGAGGAGTGACAGACAGAAAAGGGAGGGCAATGTCAGAACTTACTTTAAATCCTTCTCAGAAAGTTCCAGAAAGAGATTATTTGTCCTCTAATCTTCTGTTTCCTCTCTGAGTCCAACTGAAAGATCAAAAACAAACAAAAGTGTCTTGTGTGCATCTCACACACCGCAAGTCCCACTCCACTGCTCACTGATGTTCTCTGGAATAAGGAGGGAACTCTGTTGCCAGCTCCCGGGCTTACAGCCAATCCTGTTAAAGTTCTTTCTGACTCTTGGCCAATGGCGTGCGTCTCATTCTCCGGCCCTCCCCGCCCCCCTCCTCTTCCTCCTGCTGCTGAAGCTTCTCATGATTGTGGACAAACTCATAGTTGTGGAGTATGACAGAGTAAGAGGAATTACTGTAGTATTTACAGTGTGAGCAGCGGTGGGGAAGATTTCCATTACGAAAGAGCGGCGAACAAGTGGACAGATAAAGAAGCCAGAGATTAATTATAGTGGTTGGTTTTAATCTGTCAGGATGCTTTTCCCTTTTTTTAAAGGGTGATTTATCAGCATGGATTATTAGTTTAAAATAGTACAATCCTGCTCCGTCTTTTTAAACTTAGCTCAGGCGCTGACATGTTTAATTATTACATGGATTGTAATAAAAGAATTATGATGGGGGTTGACGGGTCACTCCATCCTCACGCTAGATTATCTGCTTATCTTTTTTAGCATCTGTTCACATGAAAATAAGGACTGTGACGCAAACAGCGACAAAGACTGAATCGTGTTTGACATGTTTTACTACATAGCTGCAATTCTACAGATGATGTGACACCCTATTGCTTCAGTGGCCAGAGGGAATATAGCATGCTCCGAAAGACATGAATTGCAAATGCTCCCAACAACACACGGACAGATATGGCTTGTGTTCCAGGGCCAGTGAGCATCTGCTCTGCTTGTATACCACGGAAGCCTCTCTAGCTATCAGTGGTACTGATAACAACTCACTTGATAACATGCACACTCAGACCGCTTTCTTTTTGCCCCCGAGGGGCTGGAGCCATGGAGTTTGGTCAAGAGGGATTCTCACCTCAGTCAAGAGGTGGAATTAGTCAGGTTACTTTTACTCCAGCAAGTCTTCGGGCAAAAGCACGAGCAGCAGTAGCAGAGAGTCCTTTTTCACAGGGTAGATAATAACGATGATATTTGAATCAAACTGCGTTTTCAGACCGTCTCATCCATCTCAGGCTTTATTTATTTATTTATTTTTCAATTTCCAAAAAAATGCAATTCCAGGAAAATAATGGAAAAGAGGAAGAAAAAGTAAAATCATAAACAAAATGGTATTACATATGAAAGTCATGCATATTAAAACACATTTTCAAACACAGTCCTTTATTTAAGGTTAAACAGGTTTCACCTTCGAGCCTGTGTTCATAAATGAGGATATGACTTTATTAATGACTAAAAGCTACAGTTTGTTTGATGCCTATTAAGACTCTCTATTGACATATGATCTTTATGTCTATAGACAGATTTTCCTTTAGTGTAACTCTGGCCATAGAGTGCATACACTTCACTGGGTACACCTGCTCATCAATGCAAACATCTAATCAACCAATAACATGCATTTAGGCATGTAGACATGATCAGTACAACCTGCTAGAGATCAAAGCAAGCACCAGAATGAAGAAGAAAGGGATTTAAGTGACTTTGAAGGTGTCGTGGTTGTTGGTAACAGACGGGCTGGATTGAATATTTCAGAAACTGAAAGATTTTCTCATTCAACCGTCTCTAGAGTTTAGAGAATGATCAGGAAAAAAGAAAAAATATCCAGTGAGTGCCAGAAGTTGATGCCAGAAGTCAGAGGAGAATGGCCAGACAACTTTGAGCTGATAGGAACAAATGATAATCCACCTTTGGACACTGAGGCTATAGTCTATAAGACAGAAGTACAGAACATTTGGAAAGAAAACTGTTGCCCAGTCTGATGAGTCTCAGTTTCTATTGCGACATTTGGAATGTGGGATCAGCATTTGGTGTAAACAACATGAAACATGTCCATCCTTTTATGACCACAGTGTACCCATCTTCTAATGGCTGCTTCCAGCAGGATAACACAGCACAGAGCTCAAATCATCTCAAACTCAAACTGAGTGTTCACTGTACCCAAATGGCCTCCAAGGTGACCAGATCTCAAAATCTGCAACTGTGATACGCTAACTTGTTTCCAGTACCTTGTTAAATCTGTGGCATGGAGAATTAAAGCAGTTCTGTAGGCAAAAGGGGAGATCAACACGTCACTAGCAAGCTGTAAGCAAAAAAATTGCAGATGATACTTTTATTTATCCATACTGTTGAGTAGATATGAACTCGTATTCCTTCTCGTGTTTCTCCATGTTCATATTTCCTCCTATTTCCTTGTTTCCTGTGTTGCTCACCTTTGCCTTCCTTTGTTTAAAATTTGTATTCTGTGTCCCTGTGGTTTTTCCCGCCCAGTATTTTAGTCGTAATTTTCCTGGTTTGTCTCTTGTTATGTTGCATCCTTTGATTTCCTTCCTTTGTGGCCAACTACCCCACCCTTAGCAGGTTCATTGTGTTCAACTGTTAACACCTGTGTCCAATCGGCCGTGTGTGTATAACAGTGTCACTCCCAGTGTCAGTTTATGTATTTTCACCCCTTTCCTCTGTTTAGCCTTCTCAGTGGATTTCTCTTTTGTTATACCAGTTATGTGAACTGTTTTTTCTTTTTCTTTTTTTCTTAGCTGCAGCTTATTCTGGTGTTTGCATTGCATTTTTAGGTAATACATAAAATTTATGTATTACCTTAAAAGTAAAATTGTCTTTCGGGAGTAACTTTGTGGTAAATATCACAATGGTGGTTCAGTTTTATGACAAGCATGCAAAAAGGCAGGCAGGGATACATGCAGCAGAGCTGGCAAGCCCTGAGAGAACAGCCAGGCATTCAGGTTGGGCTTCAGCAAAGAAAGCAGAGTCCTACTACACAAAGCTGTCTGGCCCCAAGGTTTGTCAAACTCACAGGAGTGGAAGGGTTATGCTAATACTGTGCAAAGGGTGAACATTTTGTTCTTCTTTTGCATTGTGGCATCAAAACATCATACACAGAGTAAACAGCAGGAAATGAACACAAATTTACAAATGCAATTTGTTGGAGGAAAGGGAAATTGTTTTGAGTTTAACCTGTAAAAGCCAAAGAGCAGGAATTCCTTGAAGACATGAGAAACTGGGAAAAAAGCACCCATTCTCTGCTGCCTCTCCCTGAGCAGACATGACAGGTTTACAAGCACAGAGGCAGCAGCTGACAAACACACACACACAGTGTGCCAGACTCCGTCTGCAGAAGCCTTATTGAAAGACAAAACGGCAATCGATAAGTCTGCTTTGGGACAGGTAATACACCGCTGCTGGGTAGATACATAACTGCATAACATCCCCCTCGCCAAAACGCACCACATTTGTTCCACTGCAGTGAATGGAGAAGTATCGCAAAAGCTGTTGACAGGAACCATCTCAGTGGGGGAAAGGTGCTCTTCATGGTGTGAGTTATGGAGACTCAGTCCTGTGTAAAAATTTAAAAAAATGTTCCCAAAGGGACAAACACACGGAGGAAAGTAAAGAAAGTAAACACTGTGTTCCAGTGTTTTTCTAAAAGCAAGCATGAGATCATTCCATGATTTCAGCTGTCATTTTTCTCCAATTCTTGGACAAAGATGAGTAACAAAGGATCTGGACATAAATAAACGTAGTGTTTGGCTTTGAAGAGACAGCTCATTGCGGCAGATTATCTTTGCGGTGAGTGACGTTAAAAACATAACGTGATTACAAGGTGTCGAAAACCACGTCTTCCTGTAGAGCATCACCTCTGTCAGCTCCGTCAGTTACAAACCTCCTCCTCCTTTGATTCACCTTCATTAAACTGCACTGCGCATAAACTTCTCGTGTCACAGAAGTTTATGTCAAAGAGTGACTTTTTTTTTCGCCTCATCTCTTCTGTTCATCCTCTTGTTCTTTCTCTGGTCACCCCTCCCCTCCAGCAGCCTCTGTTCTCCCCGATACAGCCACGATTCTTTTTTATTTGTTCATTGTTGTCCTCTGGAAAGTTTCCAAGGTGCTGTCACTCCTGAAGAAGACAGGTTATATGCTTTCCAAACAGTAGTCAGGACTAGTATTAAAAAAAACAGACATGCTCAGATCTTGTTGCTGTTGCACATGATGCCTGGAAGCATCCTGATCTGGTGAATTATAGAGCCCACAAAGAAAACAGTTACCATTACTGTCTCTGCCTTTATAAAAGTCTAGTTATTCTCCTGACAGTCACCACCGCAGTGGGCAGGACCACATTGTGTCATCCAAGGTGGCTGTCTCCATCTTTTATGTACATGGATATATCCCCCACAGCCACGCCTGGTGGTTTCAAAAATCCTTCCTCTCAAATCATCTTATGTTCACATGAGGTCAGCTGAATTTATTTGAAACTGGAGAACTTACAGCTTAACATTTCTGAATTGTAGCCGTTTATAAGGTTTTTGGCTACTTCTACGTGACCTTATTTGATGGCTGAACTCACAACAGAGCAAAAAAAGGATACCGACCTTCTTGGAACAAGAAAAAAATCGTGGTTGCCGGCTGCATTCAATTTTTCCGCAACCTGTCTCCAAACAGATGTGGGTCCAGTTCAGACTGACAGGAGTCACTCTCAGACAGATTGCCAAGAAATTGCAATCAGTTGCAATCAGTTGCAATCAGTCTGCACAGCGAGTGGACACACCTACTTTGCAGTAGGAGACTTGACTCAACTGGTTGCCAGCTGGTGTTCTGGTTGTATATTTATATATAAAAGCCAGCTTGCTCACCGCCTGTGAGGTTTTGCAGTTAAATCGCTATCCTGCAACATCTATGACACTATTTAGGCAAGAATATCTGAATTTCAGTTTCAGATCTATGAGGTTCTGGCTGGACTCTGAATTTAAGTAGTTAATGTGAATTTCTCTGTATAAGTAGCATCCATAGTAGTCATTCACCTTTTCACTATTATTTATCTCTTTTGATCATTTAAATAAAAAAAAAAAAAAGACTTATCTTTGTCTTTATCTTTAAGCATTTCTCAGTCGTTTTAGATATCTCTTAATCTTTCTTCTCAAACTTGTTCAGACCCACTCAGTTCTTATATATTTATTTGACTTCATGTTTTCACGTACTCCAACGATGTGCAGAAATCCTGATTAGGATGCTTCTTGGACACCTCTTAGGTGAGGTGTTTCAGGCATGTTCAATTGGGATGAGACCCTGGCACTAACCTGTAATGTGCTGGAGAGATTATGCCTCTCTGCTGCCATGGGAGCACCTTGGTATCCACCCAGAATAGCTGGAGGTGGTGGCCGGGGAGAGGGAGGCATCGGTGCCTCTGCTTAGACTGCTGCACCCAGAAAAGATGACCAGGAAAAGTGGTGGAAAATGTTGCATGGGTGCATCTTTAAAAAAAAAAAAAATGGCTAAACTATTCAGAGTTTGTGTGTCCTCATCAGGACTGTAAGAGCCCAGTAAAGGAAAAACACACTATGCCTTCAAGACACAAGTAATGCACTAATCTAATTTCTAAAATCAGTCTTCACAAATATTTTATAACATTGGAACTACTTAGTTAATATGTATTGCTTAGGCCTACTGTACATCAATGTGATTAACAGGGACAGAAATGCTACAAACCGATGGACTGTAATAGCATATTCAACGATCCATTTAAAATGTAATACTATTAAAATAAGTGGCACTGCACAGATGCAATTAGAGCTTCTGGAACTCATATATTAAACCACTGTGGCACAAACTGTTGTTGGGAAGAGTGCTTATTTCCATTATCAGACTTAACTGACAGTTATGTCCGTTTAATTGGGCATATCAGGATTTTGTTTGTTTTATTCCTAATGTTTAAAATGCAGAGACGGCCGTAGCCGACACTATCTATACATCTGATTCTATTTTTTCCACTTCTGTTGTTCCTCATTAAGAAAATATGAGTATGAGTGTTTCAATGCAACAGTAAACATGACAGCACTAATTAAACCAATTAACAATTTGAATTGTTCGTGCATGTATCTTGCAGTGAAAGACGGGAATAACTCACGCTTGATTTCTTTTATTTCTTTTTCACATATTTCCAGTGATAAGCCATTTCACATAGTCATCCTCTATCACAGCGTCTCCTACACTGAAACCAGGGAAGGACCTGTGAGGGTGGCTTGAAGACAGACAGGGGTTGTTGGAAATTGTCACAGAGCAGAGCAATCATGCATGGCCTTCCAGCGTCGGTCTGTCCTGCTGCTTTTTCCTCATTTTCTCCATTCAACCGGGTCGTTTCAGCACTCGTATGCCACAGTTTTAAACATATTTGTGGGAAGCACAGCGGACTTTATTATTTTTTTCCATCCATAGCTTGCTTCTTAAAAATCTGACAGGCTGGATTGAGATACTGAATGAATTATTTTTGAAGTGCAGCCATAATTTGAGCTGCAGCACATTAATATCTTTTTTTTTTTGGTCAGTTAGCGGAAGAAAAAAAAATCTCTTCCTGTTTTAGAAACACAGTTTATAGAACTGAGTCCTTCACCCAGCACAGTTTGTTATCCTGCATGGACTCACACAGAGGCACAAGCAAGGATCTGAGTAAAATGTTAAAAATACAATCTTAAGTCACCCTTTACTGTTTTATTTTTAGCGTCCAAGGAGTTGGACTCTGTTGGATTTTTAAAGCGGTCTTGAGCAATAGTTCCTCGGGCTTTTTAATGGTATTTCGAAGTTTTTCTTTGGACATCAGTTGCTTTTTCACTTATTTTCAGTCCAGGCTTTGTACCTGACCATTTTCAGAGGAATGTTTTTTTGTTAACACTGACCTATGAACTATTAAATCATTAAAAAGGCACCCAAATCACAGGAGGAACCAGTGTCTACACATAACCTTTGAGTTTCATCTACAGTTTGAAAGGCACCAAGATGATTTTTGGAGAACTATTAGCTGAAAACTTGGCATATCTTGGCACGGTGCGCAGTATGTCTTTAAAACTAAGAGGAAACTAGGCAAGGCAAGGCAAATTTATTTGTATAGCACAATTCAACAACAAGGTGATTCAAAGTGCTAGATAAGTTCAGATGAGAAGTATCTAAATGTCATGCCCTTAGGTAAAGAGAAAAAAAGAGAGAAAAGAAACCCCAGCAAAGACCAGACACAGGTCCAGGCTGACAGATGCATCTGGCCCTGCAGTTGATTCTACCGTTCACTGACACTTCATCAGAAATGATCGGTGGCAGGATGGCTGTCAAAAGTCATTTTTAAGGAAGGGAAGCAGTGAGAAAAGGCTGAAGTATGACAAATTAAACAAACATGAACTGAAAATGTCCACAGGTTCAAATCGCCATCAGTATGCATGGAGGTCAGGAGAGAAGTACAGCATTAAGAGTGCATTTCAGTCAGATGTGATAAATATTGTCAAAACTGATCAAAAGTACCATAAAAATACTGTCAGATTTTGACCCATTATCTACCAATACCATCTGGAAAGCATCTCATTAGTAATAATTTCATTTTTCAGTATGACAATGATCTCAAACACACCATCGGTGCAGTAAAAGAATACCAAGATATAATAAAATCGATCAGATTGTCATCAAGCCCTGCACTGCAACATTTTTGAAGTAGTGACAAAAAGCAACCAACATCCAAAGAAGAGCTTTAAAACCTGGAAAACTGTCTCTGAAAACAACTCATAGAAATCACAAGAAAGCTTTGAGAGTGCTCAGGCTGAGTAAAAGAGTAAAGGCGGCCAAACCAATTACTGACTTTCAAGCTTATTAGTTTTGTACAACAGTTTTTGCCTTATTTGGGCCTTTTGTTTGTACCTCTGTCAGTGCGCCCCAGGGTGGCTGTGGCTACAACGTAGCTTGCCATCACCAGTGTGTGAATGGGTGGATGACTGGTTGTGTAAAGCGCTTTGGGGTCCTTAGGGACTAGTAGAGTGCTATACAAATACAGGCCATTTATTTACCATTTTCCATGCATGTAGTAAATGTTTGAGGCAACCAGAAATTATGAGTGTCTCAGCTTTTCCACTGTATTGTTCAGAGACTTTTAGGAGTGCCTGTCAATCTTTCGGAATTATAAATCTGTGGTGGTCAGTTTTGTAATATGATTAAAACGAACAGGCCATGAGCAACGTCAGTTAAACAGCACTCCCTGCTGGTGACAACTGCTCATTACAATCTGGTCAAAGCAATTTCAAAGTCAGTGTGGAGAGAATCTACACTGGGGTTTGTCCTTAAAACAATGTTTAATAACTGTAAATACAGTCTTGTCTTGATGGCATCAATCTACCTAATTAAGGCCAACTCACTCATCTGAAACGGGACATTAGTCTTTTAATGGCGTTGCATCTATGAAGTTGTCAAAAGTATCAAATATCTAATATAATATCTAATATAATAGTTGAAATAACAGGCCAAAAGCAAGATTACATTTTCTGAAGTCCATCATTTATTTATATAAATACATATAAAATACAATATAAACATTTCATTTTTTGTTGCATTTTTCTCCATTAATACAAGGCGGGGTCTGGGGAAAAAAGCTATATTACATATCTGTAAATATTTTGTGTTGTGCATTTGCACAAGGGGAAAAGAAAAAAATAAAAACAAAAAAACACAAGTGTAAATCTTTCCACACAAAGCTCAATCCTGTGTCCTCAGTCACCAGAGACGCAGAGTGTTATATTCACTTCAGGTTAAAAGGTCATCATAACATACAAAAACTATTCAAGAGTTACATCCAAAAAAGCTAACTCCAGCTATGTGAAGACCCCGTTAGCCACAGAATTTCAACACATGAAGCGTAGCAGTCAAGCAAAGCTGCTCATATCTTCCAACTGAATGGCTTAGTTGTGCATATTGTGCAAGTCTTGTAATAGTCTTAATTTTTGCATTATGTCTCTGCAAGGAAGCAGCAAAAACTCACTAAAGCTCTGCTCTGGATCCTACAAGAACTTCGTCTGCCCTCCCCGGCATGTGTCACAGCAACGGTTCATAGGAGACTCAAGTCAGAAGCGAAAACTGATGCCGTTTAAAGACTGCATTTTCAATGAATGTCTACACCACGAGCAGCAGCTGTGAATCAAGCAGCAAAGGAGTGGACGTGCGCTCTCAAACACCTAAACCCGGTTGTGCTTGCTTGTAGCCCTTTGAACAAAGACCTGAAAAACAGGAAGCGTGGCTTCTGAACGGTCGTTCTTTTAGGTAGAGTGAAATAAACAACCCTTGATTTCAGTGCACAGTCTTTAAAAAAAGAAAAAAAAGAAAAGTATATTGAGAAGTAAGATCAAATCTGAATAAAAAGGGTAAAAAAAAAAAAAGAAAAAAAAAAAAGAAGAAAAAAAAAAAAAAATCTGCTTTAGAAGCTTTGTGAGGAAGCCAGAATTCCTGCACAGCACAGGCTCTCATTGGAAGAGCCCTGTAGAGCAGGTGGTCAGTTTCTAAGACTATTTTATTCATCTCTTAAGTGTCGACATCTCTGTGGGAGAACTTTGGCCTTACCTTCAGTAGAAATCAGAAAAGCTAAACCTTTTGGTTTGGTTCAGTAACCTTAAATATAGTTTCGCTTATAATTTAAAGATTGTCTTTTGCAGTTTGTAAGTAGAGGAGTTATCAAAAAGAAAATGTATAAAGTCCAGACAAACTGGGTTTGCATCTCAGACTACTACAGTAGTTTCCTTATTTTACTCAACCCCAAACCCCTGAGAAGCTGCTGTGTCACTCATCCTTGTCATGATTGGCATTTCCATTCATGACACCGTTGGTGTGGTGCGACCATGTCTGAGCCTGAAGGACCTTTGGCAGTCTCTTGCCCTTGGTGTAGGCATGGTACCAGAAGTTGAGGAAGAGAAACAAGAAAATCAGGCCGTACAGGCCGATGATGTAGACGAAGATTGGGAACTGGTATGGGCAGTCCTTTATGAAGAAATACTGGGAGATGTGGCTGGTCACCATAACAAACTGAATCTACAAAGCAAATAAAGAATAGAGTGGTTGACTTAGTGCCGAAGTTTAACCCAGGTCTTTGTAAAGAAGAGCAAAAATACATATAAAAAGCCATTTGACATACCAGCTGGATGGTTGTGAGGTACTTCTTCCACCACAGGTACTTCTGGTATTTGGGTCCCATGGCAGTCAGCCCATAGTATGTGTACATGATCACGTGAACGACACTATTAAGCAGGGCGTGGAATGTTCCCAGTCCACCTGTAACAGGGAGTGGATGAGGAATTGCGAAAGAAAATGTCAAGGAGTTCATATACTGTCATGAATGAAGGTTGCTTGTACATCGAAGAAGAGGAGGTGGTGGTTTTTACCTGCAGAAAAGCGGACACCGAACCACCAGGTGAATGGCATGATGGAGTGATGGTAGACATGAAGGAAAGTCACCTGGCTGTTCTTTTTCCTCAGCACAAAGAAAATCTGAAAAGAGACACACAGTGCTTTAAAATACACTGGGTGAGGCCTGGGTGGATATTACAAAGACATAGGTATGCAACTTTCCCCCACTTACTGTGTCTAACATCTCAATGAACTTTGAGAAGTAGTAAAGCCAGCACGTTGCTGCCATCTGGAGGAGAATAAGTGAGAAAACTTTAGCGCCAGTCCCACATACGTCAAAACCTTGAACTACTCGTTTGTTACAAAATGTAATCAGCTCATCTGAACTTAAAAATAGCGACTTACCCTTATGCCTTGTGGCGAGTCAGAGTAGTCCACCAAGTCGCAGCGAAAGGAATATCCAGTTCCCCATCCTGACATCACAAACTATGACACAAATGGTGGAAGTTTCGGTTACATGAACAAACAAGACAAGCAGGAAAGTTCCATGTATCAGCTTCTCACGGCATTCATTTTCCACCACCTCTTCATTTAAAAACAGATTTTTCATACAAATAGAAACAAAAGCAGTTTTTCTAGTGTACACCACCCAAACCAAACCCTATTCTAGGACATGCAGTTGGAATTTCTAATTCTGCCAAACTATTTCATTCACTTATTTCTCATCTCTTCTTACTTCCTTTTCACCTTCACTGTAACTCAAATCATGCTGCTGAATCGCATGTCTGCAGGTTAATTTCTTGACTTGCATCACCTGCTCCACCCAAACGGCACACCACATGTCTACAATTAAATCTAGCTGCAAATCACAGCTTTCCAAACAGACATGAACACAACAAACAGCAGCGCGTCTGTGGCTGAACATTCAGTGCAAGTAATTTACAACTTAGAGGTTGGCCTCCATCAACCCAATGCTGTAATGTTTTCCTTCAAGTTTACCTGAATATGTCTAATCTCTGGTGTAAAAATAAATTCTGTCACTCAGGTTCATTCATGGCTCATTGGAAAGCAGTGAAACCAAAGTTATGTGGGACCAGAGAAGCATTTGCTGAATACAAAGCATTTTAATAAGGAAATGACACCTGCTGATCTGGTTTAACCTCAAATAACCAGTCCATGAAGGGGAGAGAAAAAAAAAAAAGTGTATTTCACAAGAGGGCATGTGTCACAGAAATTTGAAACAATGCAAGACGTTCACTCCCTGTACGGTATGCAGTGCAAAACCTTCCAGGAGAGGATTTCGGTTTTAAAATTCCTGTCAGCACCAACTGAAGTTAAAAAAAATAAATAAAAAAATAGTATGTGGACTCACCTCATAGCACATGTAGAGTGACAGGGCCACCACGCTGAAATTGTAGACTACAAGAACTCCTTTGAGGTCAAAGGCTTTGCGATTCTCCATGATTCGAGGCCCCAGTGATGTCACAAAGTAAATGTATGCTGTGATGATGATGGTTTGGGGGAGAGGAGACGACATGAGCAGCCAATTCTCCGTCCGTGTATCTGCAAAAGAAAGATGTAGAGTGGTTTGAAATAAAATATGCAGACAGAAAACCAAAAGTGATAGCACAGTTAGTTTTGGTCAAAGAACTCACCTGCATTTTGCATGAACTCATCATAAATCAGCCCAACAGTGGACTTTATGCTTCCAAACTCCATTTTCAGACAAGCTGCTTGTAATTCACCTAGAAGGAGCAGAGGCAAAGGTCACAGTGTCAGTTTAGACTACAAGTTCAGTGGTATTTGGATGAAAAGCAGAGCACGGAAGCAGGCTCGGTGATATTTGTATCTAGCAACTTCAACCCACGTATGTAGGGGCTTTTGAATATGTATGAAGACTTCAGTTAACCAAAAAAATTTTAATTTTAAAACAGATTATTTTTTTTATTTTTTATTTTTTTAAAGAGCCATTAATGGTGGCAATTGTTACTACCTCTTGAATGTTTTAAACAAAATGCACAAAGGAGGAACTGGAACGGTTTGTCTAGGGGGAAGGGAGAAGGAAAAACAAGTGCAACAGGACTGCTCACTGAGACAAATTCCTCAAGATGCATTATCGCAGGATGAAACTTTAACGCATGTTCAAAATCAAAAATCATGAACCATGTTGCCGTTACAGTTTGGGTTAGGGCACATTGAACTACAGTCAACTACAAAGTCTCAAAGACTGGACTGTTTGAGGGAGGAAAGAACAAAAAAAAAAAAAAAAAAAAAAAAAAAAAAAAAAAAAAAAGACCACTCAGCTATTCTTGGCTGCCCTTCTGAGGCAGACAAAGCAAGAGTGTGATGGGAGTACAATGAGTAGCAGCCTCTCTCTCGTCAAAAAACAAAAACAAAAAACAAGCCTCTGTGGGACCAGAATTCATTCAGTAATGAATCAAAACCCAACTTCAACATAGTCCACGTCACACAGACTCTTAGTAGGCTTTGTTGACAGTAATCTACATGCAGATACTGGGCACTGTTGCTTTTATGACACTGAACTTTATTTAAAAACTGTTCCTGATGAGTGAAAACATCCCATCTGTACAATGGATTCAGGACTAGTGCTGAACCAAGTGAAGGTAAGCAGTGAGTGATCAGACAGGTTTTAACCTATGTGATACTATATAAAGTTTGCCAAAGGGAAATGCTCAATCTGTCACGCAGACAAAAGCAGAAGTGAAGCAACTGTAGAGCACAAACCAACAGGTTAGCCTACAGTATTGTTGTAGTTTGTAAAGAAAGAGCAATACATTTGCAAAAGCAACACATAAAACACATCATCCCTCATCTGCTGTGGAACCTAACCCTACATGACAGGTTTTCGAGGTGTGTCTACCTGTGTGACACAGGAGCCTAACTGGCTAAAGTGATAAAAGGCATGGCCGTCTGGATTCTCCTCACTAATCAAGACACGGCAAGCCTTGACACGCCAATTAACGTTATAGTCAGAGATGATGATGTGAAAGCTGCTACTCCCATGGCGTGGCTCCTCATTTGTGCAACGTCAACTTCCGCAGGTTACTAAGACAGAAATGTACTTTCAGGTGAGAGGTGGCTACCACCCTCAATTATTAGCTTTTTATAGACCACTAAATAAAATATTTAATAATATTTATATTATGTGCCACAGAGTGAGCGACAGTACTAAACCCAGACTGGGATTTACTTGTCAATTAAGAAAAACAAACAAGAACTTAAGATGAACTTAGTAGACAGCCACTTCGTTTCAAGCATCACAGCAAGTTTAAAATGTGCTGTATAAAAACGTTCATCAATGTATAGCCTATACTTAACTTTCTATATCTATAAGCTCAAGATTTAAAGTATCCCGGTGGAAAGTTTACGTTTTTTCGTCTTTTTTCAGAAAAAAAAGCAGCCATCAGGCGTGTCACAGTGACCGGAAATGTTTCAGTAATCACGGGCAGGTTTATGGTCGTTGCGCCGGTGTTTTTACATCCTTCCCATCTTTGTATTTTTACCCTCATTAGAAAGAAAACTCACCAGCCCTCAGCGCCACGGCAGCTGAAACTCTACGACAATCCCCCTTCAACCGCTGAACCGTTGGTATCCAAATTCCCGTTTCCACCTGCAGCCCTCCTACAGGTGAACGCTTCGCTCTTGTCACTTGCTAAAAGTGCACGCGCTGCTCGGTCCCTTAAGCCGGCGAGCCGGAGGCGGGGTTCTGCCTCACGCCACGCCCCCCGCGCTCGCTGATTGGAGCAGTTGTGGTTCAACTGGACCCAGTTTAATTCTTGAGCAATGGCTCATCCGAAGCGACGTGACATTTTTTAACAATGATACATGTCTATCCTTACACGTAATTAATCATTAGTTTCAGTTGGAAAAATGCTAAATTGTAAATTTCCACTATAATCACAATAACAGTGGCATTTCCTCTGATTTTAATAAAGCAGACGGACAATTATCCCTAATGTTTATGACAGTGATGTCTTAAATGTTTATATGACAACAAAAACCAATGTGTAAAACTTGTAGGGGGTGTGTCCAACAAAGGTTTCGCCATCGCTTCTTTACTAAGCCCTGACAGTACAGCAAATGCAAATTTTTTTAGTAATGACAACAGGAAAATCTGTGTTTTTGAATGCCACCTGGTTACTCCCATGTAAGCAATATTGGTAAGGTATTTTAAAAATCAGGTGTAGACTGAAACCACACCTTTTTAAATGGCCTGCAGATGTCTAGGTAAAGGTTTCATTTCAATAATGTAAATGTAGTATCAGCATTGTGACAGTAAGGATTTATTCAGCTTCCTTTAACAATAGCAGATACTGCCTAAGACTAAAAGAGACTTACTGAAAATACTAAATAAGGACCATTTTGGTTTTACATCTTTAAATAAAAAAAAAGTAACAATGATTTATCAAACGTACAAAAACATCATACCATTGTTAACACGTTTAAGTTTTAAGGCTTTTGGAGCATTTGTTTTACAGTAATTGTGAATAATCAGACATCAAATTTTGTCCACATGTTCAAAACAAATACAGCGTTAGTCTTCATCACTGCTCCACGCATCCTGAAAGGCAGGGTTCACCGATGACTGGCCAGCAGCACCCTGTGAGAGACCAAAACATTTAACTCAGTTTACACAATAAAGAAAGCTCACTTCTGTATTTCTGTAAGTACATAATATATATGCACGTGTCACATGTATGATTATATAACTAAGGAAAAATACAAGTATCCACAGTTCCCATCAAGTGTGATAGACAACTATGTAAACATTATTTATTAACATGAAGATAACACTGAGTTTCATAAGTTAAATTCTTCAGATGACACGTGCTTATCTATGATCTCGTTTCTGGAAGGAAAAACAAAAAATCCAGAAAGGACCAAATCAGAGGACGTTAATTTATAGTAAATGACCACAATTATTGAAGATTAGCTTAAAAACATATACATTTATATATATGAAGATTAAAAGAGGTTTGCAGACTATAATCATTATTGTTTGCACTGGGTATGATGATGTAACATTCATGGCCTTTCTGTACAAAAAAACAACCCTACAAAAGCAAAAAGAAGAAAGATAAAATCTGTTATATCATCAAGGGCACTTTATGGAAGCTCTTCTCCACCACTGAAAAACAAGGCAGGTAGAGCCACGACAAAATTTTGAATTATCTCCAAATATTTTGGGTTGTTATGTCAAAATTTCAACTTTTGTGTCAAAGTTATAACTCTGGAATATCTAAGCTGCAATTTTGAAACACTAAAAAAAATTGACTCATGCATAGCAGTTATTATTGTTGTTGTTGTTATTATAATTATATTGTTTTATTTTTTTCAGTGGCGGAAGCAAAGTTCAACAGCATTTGGATTCCACAATTTTTCAGATTCTTCCATCTACTATTGTTTCCTGTTGTTATGACCTTTTACCTTTACTTCATGGTCTGAGTCTTCCTCCACATCTGAGGGACGGAGGACAGGGACCCATGCTAGAATGTTACAGTCTTTACCTCCACTGTACACCTCCTACATACAGCACAAACAACAGGGACAATAATGTACACATCGACCTTTTCAGCAAACCTCACAGTACTTCCAATGACATCAGTGCGGGGAGAAAACCAGTGTCAACAAGCATAACTGGTACCAAAAGCAAAGTAATGAACACACTTAAAACTGTCCATGTACGACAGGTGATGTCACAGGGGACAGTTTAATAACTGCGGGTCATTATATCATACAGGAAGCATAAAACACAACGGTGAACAAGGTGCCCCTTCCTGTGACTCTTCAGAGTGACAAGCTGCCAAACTGCATTCTTATGTCTGTCAAACACAGAAAATCGATGTCACCGGATGCAGCAACTCCTAATAAGGAGTGTACGGGTTAGACGGCCTTCTCAATTTGTGCCGATACATAATAGGCTGTTTCTCAGCACAAAGGACTGGCTAAATAAACATAACTATAATTTAAATTAATTAAAGAACACTGGAGTAGAAATACATAACTGAAGTACTAAACAAAAAACCACCATCTTGAATGGAAACAATAGGCAGGGAAACCAGTACCTGTAGATTATTGCATCCATGCTTTCATGTTGTTAAACCAAATTCTGATCCTACAATCAAGTCTTCCATTGTCCAAGTTTGATGAGCCTGCGTGAACTTTGACACATATTACACCTATTCTTATCAATATTATATTGAAACATATCATATAATCAATAACTGTACATTTATTCTCCCATTTACATGTTTCTTCTCAGGCACAGTGTACAGAAGAGATGACAATAGCCACCATGACATCACCCATTGATTATGAAGTCACATTTTGACTTGAGCAAGAGAGTGAATTTATCTGAGAAACCGACAACGTTGCATGCTAACAAGGAAGTGACTCATCAGTCACAACATAGGGCTACACTAGAGTGTACACTGCTTTAATAGCACTGTAAAGAGAGGAGAGAACCACTGCACCACCACTGCAAGATAGGAGTATGGTTGTTTTCTTCTGGCAACCAGAGGTGTCACTTGCCTTAAGAAAAAAGTAATGGGTTCACTTTTTAGATGCATAATTTTTTTTGTATATACAGTCGATGATTCTATCACATTTTGGACCTGTGACACCTGTGAAGTAATCCTGAACCACCTGTTCCCTGTCGGTTAGCACATATGTCCATATACACAGATTTTAACATGACTCATTCACTCATTGCCTCAATTAGGTAATTCATTGAGGCACAAATGAAAGAAAAAGCTTTTGCAACATATCTGATAGCACTGACAACTAAAGAGTCAAGAAGTTATTTAGTCGAGATGGCTGTGATAAAGCACAAATGTCACATGGAACTAACTGCTTCCAAGCAGAGCGTTTTACAAGGCAACAGCAAAACAACAGTAAGACAGACTGCACTGTTTGTGCTCCTAGATCTAATAATGCAGAGATAAAGGCAATGGCATTAATTTTCACACATGGTAAACATGCAGGCTAAGAGCACAAACCTGAGTTTCACATAAGAAACACCTGCATTTGCATTTATGGAAGTGAGTATTGACTCTACCCTGTTATCTATCCGGAGGAAGTAACTCATTTGAAAGTACCATGGTGACTGCAGATTACTTACAGGTACTACTGCAGAGCTGATGAAATAAAACAAAAAGATGAGGAACAGAGAGAATCCAGCAGGGTTACTGTAAGCATGTGGGGGACAAACCACTCTTGACTGTGAGGTGATAAATCAGATGGACTCACCTGGTAGTCTGGGTGGAACTCACAACAGTCCACATTGTTATAGTGACCCCTGAGCATGGTGACCAGCTCTCCCGTGTGAAGGGTGTACACTGCAACAGAGCTGCCGCATGGCACAAACACAAACTCTGGGCTGCAGCCACGTGACACTGTGAACTGTAGCCTTTTCCGACTCTCGTTGCAGACCTTCCCATAATTTACCTGAGGGATAACGAGTGAAGGGGCACACGGTTCAGATGACATCCGAATAAAAAGTCCAAACATAAACCTCAGGCGTTTTCTCCATAAGGATTAAGCCATTTTTAATCGAATGCCAAGATGTTGCAAAACATTCTGGAAGATTAGAAATTTTCTGCACTTGCATTTGACAAAAAAAATACTTCAATTAATTCATGAAAATGAAAATAAGATTATCCAAAGAGCCCATTAAAAAGACACTAATATTTAAAGGCTTCTAAAGCTTAACTGTGGACATAAAACTTGGACACAATTTCTCTGAAGGCTTTATATATCATGGCATTTCCAGCAGTGTAGCTGACTCTTCTGTATTGCTTTTTGGTCCAGATTATTTAACTATTTCATTTATTAGTATAAAACTCACTCATATTGTGAGGCTTTTATAACTGATCGCATTTTATTTCAATTATTTGCCACTGTTTTTGTTTGATATCCTTGTTCTTGCAAAAGATGCTAGATTTTCTTCTCTTTTTTTTTTTAAGTGTCTCACTATTTTCCAGGACTTGGCAGAGTTTCCGAAATGAAGACAAACAGAACTTTAAATAGGGCAGCTATGTGACCTTGAAGGCAGAGAATAACTTGTATTTTTCATATGCAAAAAAAAATTGGCAGCGATGAGCCACTGTCAATATGTGACATATTGAAATCGCTGAATTTGTCATAACTTTTTCGTTTTGTGGTAAGCTTTTCTTTGGCTGTCCCTTCTTCACCCTGACCTGTCTTATTTGGCTGAGCAGAACTAAAATACCGGCTTAAATCCTGCTGCTTTTACACACACACTTGCATAACGGTCAGCGATTCTCTGCGCAATCAACCTCTCACATGTTTAAGCTTGCTGTGGGAGATTTCACTTGTCACGTTTGAATAGTAAGCTAATGAGTGATAAGACGATGCCAGAGGAATTGGTGCGCAATTAATCGTCACTCACCAATCAGTGCTGCCACTCTCTACACACCGTTCGCGCGATCGCAAAGTGGAAGCAAAAAACAAGAGCAAATTCAAATGTGATTTCAACATGTCACATATTGACAGTGGCTCATCGATGCCAACGACATAATTACTCAGCTTCGAAAGAATGCAAAAGCACTGACATATATTTTCCTATGATAGCCCGACGGGCAGGGCCGAGATAGATTTTGGTAGCCCGACTGGAAAAATCGCTAGCCCCGGGACGTCAGGCTAGCGATTTTGCAAGCCCTGCATTCCTTTCACATGTCACTCATGTGCAACACAAGTTTTGCATGTAAGCACACTTTTTTTAAGTACCCAATTTTCTGGTATCCATTTTATCTCAGTCTGGAGTCTGGACAAAAAGAAGAGAAAAGAAAAGAAAAAAACAAAACAAAAAACAATCCCCATTTTTTATTTTATGCTATTTTTTTGCTCTGATTTCTCTAATTTCTGGGCAAAACTAAAAGCAAAAGTTGAATATTCAATCTTTGAGGCTGTGAGATCTAACACGTAAACCTGGTTTTTACAACCACTAACATTTTCTGATCGTTGGTAACCAGTTAGGGATTGTCAACTTGTTTTACCTGTTTAAAAATCTGATGGCACAAGTTCATTGTTCCTGGTTCCCAATTATTTTGGGTAAAACAGAACAAAAAAGGCAAATTATTCAAAAACTGATTTTTTTCAGAAGTACATTATGTAAATTTTAGTAGCTTATAAACAACGAACATTTATAATACTTATAATAAGAAAATGTTTAATCTGTTTGTTTACCTGGGTTTCACTATATTGTATTTTGATGCTTTGGCAATATTCTTTTTAGAATCTGACATCCCATTGAAGCATCTACGAATCTGAATTTGAGTAAAACTGAGTCTGAGTCTCACCGGGATGACGTACAAACACTAAGAAAGCCTGTGAAGTGTGTCTGTTCTAAAGCCTGTGTAGCAGCATTCTTGCTCAGGTAGTTCAAGCCCTGAAGAGAAGGCACCATAGTAACCTAACTCACACCCTTCTAGGATCTAAATTCTAAAAATCTGTTAACTCCTTTCATGTTTCTAACTGTTTAAATGGTGTAACTACAACTGGCCAAGAACCAAGAACACTTGTAATAGTCATCAATATTGATTTCATCAATTCTCACACCTATTCTTATCAGTATTATACTGATATAATATATAATCAGATAATCAGCACCCAACCTGCAGATATACTATTTGTTGTGTTATTTAGCTCACTGATAGGATTTCCGGCTTCATGTATGCAGCCTTTTGTAGCTAAAACTGAGCATAGTATTACTTCTATCAAGCTCAGCCGCAATTTCAGCAGCTCAGTTGATATCAGCGTCATCAAAGAACTGCAGGGCAGCACGGTGGTGCAGTCACTGTCTGCAGGAAGGATCTGGGTTCAAATCTACTGACCAGTTTGAGCCTCTGTGTTTGCTGTGTGTGTTCTCTATAGGTACTTAAGATTCTTCCCACAGTTCAGAAACATGCTAAATTGGTCTGGATGTGCAAGTACATGAATGTCTGCCTCACTATGTTGCTAAGCTGGGACAGGCCTCAGGCCCCTTCATGGCCATAAACTGGATAAGCCCTTAAGGAACTGGTTGGAAGGATATAGTAGTAGGATAGTCCTGACTAGATTATGACTGAGCCTCTGTTCAGCAAAAGACAAACTGGTTTGTTGTAACAACATTACATGAAGTGCTTTTTTACACAGGCTGTGAGGACAAAGCCTTCATACACCTTACCAGTGTATTCTCCCCAGTGGCACTATTCCATAGCCTCATACGGTCATCGGTTCCAGTAGTGAGCAGGTAGAGGCCATCACCAGTGAAGCACAGGCCATTCACTCTGCCGTTATGGGCGGTGTTTACTGGTTAAAGACAGATTAGATATGGTAGCAGTGTATTTGTCACCTAAAGACTTTAAGAAATATTTGTCTTATACAGTGACAATCCATCAATGATAAGTTTTTAGTGTCCATCAAAACCATATGTCTCCCAGAAAAACTGGTTTAATTGTAATCGGCTGTTCTCTGAACTTCTGACCCCCTGGTTTGAATGCAAAGGCACTTCAAACAGGAAAAACAGATACTATTTATGCAGAATGTTGACCTTTTCCCAAGTGAGCCAAACTCAGCACTACCCTGAATATCTTGGAAGTCATTAGACATGACAGTTCAGAGGAAAACAAAGCTGTCGTGGTTCATATAAATTAGAAATGTATTTTTAATTTAAAGCATCAGCAATCGGATTGGTTCATGTTGAGGCTCTGAGGTCTCCCATCCAAAAGTCTTCCGCTGAACTATTTTGGTGACAGGACACACCTCAGCTCCCATTTATCTACTGCATGTAAACTGTATATACAGCACCACTGTACAATAAATACTACATTATGGGGCGAAAGATGGATAAATGGGGTATTGAGGCACTGAACTGGAACTGTTTCTCTGTCAATGACATAATAACACAACAAGATCTCCTTGAAGTCAGCTCCACTCAGGAAAAATGAGAAAAAAAATTTAATGAAAAGAAAAATGCCAACAATACCTGCCTCAGAGGAGGCTTTCGACTTGTCTCCATTGTGTTGGTCCAGAGTGAAGAGACTACCTGAAGCACGGCGCACATCCCATACTTTCACCTTGCTGTCTGCACTTAAGAAGGAAAACCAGGCAAATGACTTGTTTACTTTCTATGCTCCCAAAAAATATAGATACTTAACAAAAACATGATTTGTGTTTAAATATTCCATTAACAGGATACAAGCTGAGGCTGATGTACTACAGACGAGCCGGTTTGTGTACCCTAGTGTTTGTTTTTAAAGGTCAGTTTTCTGTAGGGAATTAAAACGCTGCTCCATATTAGAATATCATACACGTGTGTGTGTGTGTGTGTGTGTGTGTCTCTGTGCCAGTTGTTTTCAAAATCACTTACACTCTTTGGGGACAGAAGCACAGTGATCCCAGTGGGTTAATTAGCAGGTCTAATGTGGCATAAAACAGGTGGGGACAGTATCTACCATATGCTAAACTGGCAGGCCTGCTAGAGCGCCACGGTGCTATCTAGTAGTGTTCTGGTGCCATTATCCTTGATGCAGGGTTGCGATGTAGCCAGATGGCTGGGAAGTGAGATGACAAGAACTGCTGGGAAATTACATAGAGGGGATTGTCCTGTAGCTGGCGTTTCACTTTGATGTGGCTCTGAGGGCAAACTAGGGTAGCCAAGAATGGCGGCAAAGAGAGCTTACCTGGCAGTGGCTAAGATATGCTCGTATCTGGGTGACCACCGCACAGACAGGACCTCTGCTCTGTGACCTGCAATGGCAAATACGTTACTTTCTTTCTTCTGCGTGGGTACAGAGTAAAAGCACTGTGATCAACTAACCCTGAAGAATATGAATCCGTGAACCGGACTTGAGGTCACACAGTTGGATTTTAGGATTTGTGGTGCCCACTGGAAACACAGAGACACAGACATAGTTCAAAGATTAGACTTACAAGGATGATGTAAATAGTGAATAGGGGCACTCCTCCTAAAATGTAAAATCCCCAATTATCGTTATCAATGTGTAAAAGGTGTGTTATCAGGGTAAAAACAGGAATTTGAGGTTCTAAGAGAACATGTATGATACTGTAAATATTGCTGTTTAGGAACAGATTCCCTTAAAACAGATTCCCTCGTGTTAGTATCTTTCTAGAAAAAACAGAAGGTTTGTGGGGGGGGGGGGGGAATTCACTCAAAACTAGTTTGACGAGAATCTGTAAAACTTCTAAGGAGGAAGGAATTGTTTAGGAACCAAAGAAAATAAAAGAGATTGACACTGTGATTGTCTCTGAACTAGAAACAGGTGTGTCAAGGGACTGGTTGTGTAAAGGACATAGAACACATTCTCCAGTAGGTATTAACAACCTGTTGGTCCAGCTCAGTGAAACAAGAACACTTCCGCTGACCCCCCACCCCTTCATACATGTAAAGCACTTAGCACCTTGCTTAGTATGACAAAGCAGTGACAGGATAACTATTGAGATTTTTGTTCAATGAGTTTGAAAACACAATGACAGAAATGCAAGCAGCTAGTGCAGCTTGTTTACTCTGTGTCACTGAGATCAGCAAAAACTCACTGGGATCATGCACGCACCTGCAATGAGACTGTGCTTCCTGGCGATTGGGGACAGGTGGTGACAGTAGACGTTGCCTTCAAACTGAAACACTTCAGCAGGCTGCATAATCAAAGAAGGAGACGGAGAGAAAAATGTCACTTACAGCAGTCTCCATATTTAGACCTGTGTGTATTTGCTTATGTTTGCCTCAGTGACAATCTATAGAAATATACAAGCACAGTTTTAACATTTAACAGTGTTAGAAAGTCACTCTGTGAAGGGAAAGAGCTCCCAGCTTTAAGTAAAAATAAAAGGGCAATGCAGATCAGAGCTCAGAAGGCAGATCGCCTGAGCACCAGTGGCGGTTACAATGCAAATTCTTCAGCAAACATAAAAAGCCTCTCTGTGCTCCATCTGTAAGTGTGCGCCAGCACCCACGTGGACTTAACCACTGGCTGCACACACAGAGGAAGCTCTGTTTGCATAAAAATGCATCCACAATAATGCAAAACACACACTAATGGACAAACAGCCATGAGCAATTAGGAATTTAATAGATGCAACTGTGTGTGTGTTTGTGTGAGAGACAGAAACACACAGGTTAAACCGAGTGAAAGGTTGACAGGTTCTTTTCTGTCCCTTCCCTGACCTTTTAAAGCAACTGTGGTGCCAGTGTAACTCTAGCACAGTTCAGAGCCTGCCATATGGGACAATGTGGCATAGAAAGGTAGAAAGCATGAAGCAGAAAATAAGAAAGCGAGGGGAAGAGAAAATGAAAAGAACAAAAGGCGGGGGTGGGGGTGGAGGAGCCATAAATTAGAATTTGATAATGAAATGCAACACACTCTCTGTGAGCTCTACAATAAATCCCACCTTTGTGAAGTTTTAATACAACACTCAGTATTTATTGAGGCTGCACAGAGAGGTGTTGATTTAGCTCTGGTATTACTGAGTTTATGTTGGGTGGCACTGTAACGCTTCCAGTATCTCTATCTTGGTTCATGCCACTTCACACACATTTTACAGGTGTGCCTGAAAAAACTAAGTTAGGTAATAAACTTGTTAGGCATTAAGCCTCTCTGCAACCCCTACTGGCTTTGCAGTGCCAGTACAAGAGCCTTTAGCTGGCAGATGTGTTTAAGTGTTCGATGTCCACAGCTGTTACCTTATGTATAAACGCATGACTGATTTAGCTTAGGGAAGGCCACAACTCCTTGCAAGACCTCCTCTTGTTCATCTGGCTGACCTTAAACAATCATTTTTCTAACCTCTGCTGTCAGTCTCCATTTCACCTAGTGGCTTGATTACCAGACGATACAGTAGTTGATATGCCTTACCTTTAATGTCTCTGTGTCCCAGACTTTCATGGTCTTGTCAAAGGAACTAGACACAAACATTCCTGTGTCATAAGGATACCACTGGACTGTCTCTACGCTAAATTTATGGACATAGCGGCTAGACCTAAAAACAAGAACAAAAAAAATAAAAATAAAACATGGGGTGAAAGCCATGTGTCATGTTTTTGATTTGGGATTGACAAAACCAGATAGCGCAGGATGTTTTCTGTAATAAGTGAGAAAAAACTCTCATGTACAGTTAGTTCTATAAATGTTTGGACACTGATACAATTTTCACATTTTTGGCTCTTAACTCTGACAGCTGAAACTGAAATAAAATAATCAAGATGAACCTGAAATGCAGACTTTAAACCTTAAACTGAAGCGGATGAATACAAATCCTGAACTGAAGAATTACAGACATTTATATACATACAACTAAACAAGTTGCTTAAAACCTGTATTATGGATGGCTGTAGGCTATGTCTTTATTTCCTAATCAGTTATGCAGGCAAAAGATGGGAAGTTGACTCCAAGGCTTTCTGTGAAGCCTCAATAGTTTTCAGTGAAAGTGAAGCCAGCCATGCTCATTATGCAAATGAGCATGGCCCTGAGTTTCATGCTCATGACCAGAGCATGAAACTCAGATTAACCTGTTCCAAAATGCAAGAAGAACGTTCTGTAGGTCCAGAATTTGAAGCGTAGAACAACTTCTGCAGTGTGATCCATGGGAATAGGTGGTTTCCAATAGCACTGGGTATTGGTGTTTATTGTAGACAGAAGCAGATTGATAAAATCTTGAATGGTATTGCACAGATATGATTTCTTTTCAGATTAAATCAAATGCAGCAACGCTAAGTCAATGACACTTCACGTTACAGATGCGCAGTTCCCAAAAAACTATTAAAACAAGCTGGAAGTTTATTTATAAGAGTGGTATTCTGTAGTAGCAAAGGGAGTCCCCTAATCTCAACACAATTAAAGATGCGTTTTATTTGATAAAGACAAAACAACTGTAGACAGCTGTTGTAAAAGCCTGGCAAAACTTCACAAAAGGAAACCATTCTCAAACCCCTTCAACACTCATTCGTTTTAGTTAAGATTACGCTAATTTATCCAAATCCATTTGAGCTCGTAAAATTATGTGAATGTATTAAACAACAGCTGTAATTTCTCAGTAGTTAATGGGTGAAGGTCTGCGTTTTGATTGCATCTTGATTATTTAATTTCAGATTTACTGTGGTAGATCTCTTCTAGTTTTTGTGTATATTTTATAACCAAAACAAAAAGCTGTAGGTAGCTGGGGACAGCACTGTGTACAGCCCGCAATAGAATGCTACTCTCTAGTGGATGGAATTAGTAAATGGGCAAACATTTACCTTCCTACTGTGCAGACTGCCTTGCAGGTGTACTGTAGTTTCCCACTGAAGTTCTCCAGGTCATAGATGACGATTACTCCGTCTGCACCTCCAGACAGCATGCTGAACAGCAGAAAAAATGTCACCTGAAATACTTTTTTTTTTTACTTTGTCTTACAAACCTTGTAAAATATACACACATAGATTCAATCATCAGGCTCACCCTCTGAATCCAGACTTCTACCTTCAAACTCACTATACTAACTAACAAAGATTGGGGTTACTTGTTAAAAATATGAATTTCCAGAGCAGTCAAGTCACAGTGCGGGAACGTTTCAATACTATGAATAATTGTTCTTTCATCTAAGGGTTAAATGAGTGTTTAATGTAACGTAAATATACTTACCTTGTCATTTTTACTTCTACTCAGGAATTTTATTGGGTTTTGCTTTGTTGTCACTGCTTTTATATGTTAATCTGTCTTGCTGAAATAAATTGCCCCTTTGGGATCTTAAGACTTATTTCCTATATTTTTACAGCTGCAAAGGTCTTAAACAGATTAAAAAAACATCGAGCACTTGGGTAATGTTTTTGTATTGTTTTACTTGATTCTGGTCTGTATTTTGACCATCTTTTGTAATGCCTCTGTAAAGTACTATAGTTCTCGGATTGGTTCTTGTCTTAAAAAGCGCCAAAATAAATTAATTTTACTTACTTACATACTTATCATTGAACCACTGACAGTGATTCTGCTACTATACAGTAGAGATGGACCGATCCGATATTACGTATCGGTCCGATACTGACCTAAATTACTGGATCGGATATCGGAGAGAAATAAAAAAAGGTTGATTATGTCGATTAAGCATAATGAGGTCGAGCGTGAGGGGTGGTTCCCTATTTTTTTTTGTTGCTGGGAGTTGGAACCCTATTAGTTAGGTTGCTTAATATTTACGCTAAGTACTCTTTAAAATACCAGAATAGGGAGGATGGTGTAGGTTTAAGTTTATTAGATTGATCAGTATTGCAAAACTATGAACTATTTTTTTTTGCATACAGGTATAACAGAATAGCTTTATTGTTGTTGTTGTTTTTAACTTGAGTATGAACTTGTACAAAATGCAGCAAGATATAAAAAAAAAACAGTTTTATTGATTAAAAAAACACTATATCGGATTCATATCGGCATATAGGCAGATATCCAAATTTATGATATTGGTATCGGACATAAAAAAGTGGTATCTTGCCATCTCTACTATACAGTAGTGTACATATGCAAGGACTTAGTAACAAACCTCAATATTTACCTACAATAATAATAATATGAATAATAATAATAATAAACTCTCAGACCTTTACAGAGAACCCAAGGTTGCTTTACACATAAAGGTTTAAGGTCAAAGCCTCAGTGAATAGTTGGCATTTCAACTATTTTATAAAAATGTCCAGAGACAGGTTATGGTGAATCTCAGAGGGGAGCGGGATCAGCAGCAGTGAAGGTTGTCCTCCGAAATTAAATATTACAACTTTCACAGCCTATGGTTAAGATATTTATCTTTGTGTCAGGACAGCAAGTTATTTAGTCAGATAAATTTTACTTTGCTGCATGATTTTTCCAATAGAGCTTATTTTTTGTTGTTTTTATGCAACATCCCAATCACTGCAATATTGCAAGAATTAACATTCCAAGGGGGGATATTAATGAATTATTTTTATGAACCTGTATGGCACATGGGAATGGCACAGTCTGGGTTCGAATCCACTGGCCGAATGGGGGTCTTTCTGTCTGGAGTTTGTATGAAAGAACTGAATAAGTGATTAAGAAAATGGATAGATTAAGCTTTGTTTACTATGTTACTCAGACTTACTATCTTCCCTCAACTGCTTCAATGTCAATGGTATTAATGCCATTTCCATGGATTCGGTCCACATCTCTGTCGGGATTCAACTGCAGGCCGAGGACCCTTTGGAAAGAGAGAGATCGCTGGGTTTCTTAAGTGAGTCACACATATTATAATGTAAAAATGTATGTAGGCAAACTGAAACCTAAGTAGTTAACTCTAAAACGTTAGAGATGAATTAACAAACACTGGCCCAGACTAAGGCGCTTAAATCTAGAGTTAGTGTTTCTTTCTTTTGTTAAAATAAATATAGTATATCATATATATATCTATATAGTACCGGTATAATTTCGATTTCATAGTTTTATTAGTCCAAAGCTTGTTGTGGACTTCTTCTTGCTAGTTATGTTTATAAGAGCTTCTCTCTCACCTTCTCGTTGATTCCGCTCGTCTCAGTCTCAGAGGGTCATCCAGACCAGCCTGCCTGGCTGTCAGAAAGCCCAACATAGCTTCAACATGAAGACAACTTCTTTTTGTTTTAACAGTTAGCCAGTATTTAAACCGCGTTACAGTTCAAAAGCTAACATGTTACCCACAATGTAGTGACGTTTTAATCCAAAGTAAGTCTCGGGACGTCCTGTAAAACATTACACGATATGAAATAGAAAAATACCCAACTTAAATACTTCCGTTGTGATATTTTTACAATTCATTGCTTATAATTCAAAGAAATTTAAGTGTCCTCTCAAGAATTCAAAACAAGTCGCCGCCATGTTGGATTCTAAAGCATTCAACTACAAATGCGATGATTGGTGGGTCTGATACCGTCACCCAATCACAAAATAGTTTGTTCATTCTGTTCCCATCCCATGAACCCTTGCATAAACGATCACCGTGAGAGGACAAACAGCGGATAGAGCTGCATTAAACTATATTTATATATACATATTCACACACAAGGGCTTTGGTTGGCCCTATAAGATGAGCAGGATTGCTGCAATCCTACGGCGTGGCTTCGGAGTAGTACGCGAGCACGTCGGGACCGATCATTTGGGGAACAAATATTACTTAATCCCAGAGCAGAAGACATGGACAGGTAAACTAACATGTGTGCTAACATTAGCATCTACAGCTTTAACTACTGTTTAATTACTGCTTTTTTCACTTTTAAATAGTTATTAATGCTAGTTCAGTGCCCCTGCATGTGACATGTCTTCTTTCTCTGTATTGACAAGTTTTTCATATGCACGTTAGCCTTGTAGTGTCATAAGATTGCCACTAGATGGCGTATTAGTCTTAATAACAACATTGTCGTATTGGATGGAAGATTTAATGCATATAGTGGAGGATAGTTACGGATTGGGTGAGATGCAGGCAGATGACTCGCTGTGATGACCCCTGAAGAGAGCAGCCCAAAGAAGCAGAAGAAAAAGAAGGCGTCTATGCTGCAGTAACTGCATTTAAGGTTTTTTTGGCAGTGAAGTTTTCTGTGATGAGGTTTAAATACCTGGATTAGTTTAAATACCTGCGGTCAACCATGCAAAGCAATGGACAGTGGAAAAGACAGGTGAAGAAGGGAATGCAGGCAGGGTGGAGTGGGTGCAGGCACCTGACAAGGGTTGATTTGTGATAGAAGGATAGCAGCAAGCGTGAAAGGGAAGGTTTACAAGATGGTGTAGTGAGATCTCGTGTGAGGGGTGGTGTGACAGAGGAGATTACTAGGTAAAGAGTGAAACGGAGGTGACCCCTGAAGGGAGCGGCCGAAAGAAGACATAAAAGAAGACGAGGCAGACAGTGCAGTGAGGTTTTTGGCTGTTCCACTGTTGCAGATGAAATTGTTACTCTGTGGTGAGGATTTATAAGGTCATATATCCCTTCTGAGACGTGGCAGTTCTACGGTATGTAATGCTCAAGCCAAGCAGTAGAACTGTGTCAGGCCTGTGGGATGCCAGTGGTGTCCTTCACACCCTCTCTGACTGACTTAAAAGGGCAACAACATGCCTTGCAGGTCACAGAGCAGGACCTTTGTCTCCCTTGGACTGATATTGCTTAGAAAACATCAGAGACATCTGGCTTATTGATTCCAAAGGATTTTTCCAGAATCACTGCATGTGAGCAGGATTTGCTCTCCTACACAAGCTTGTGTTTGTCTCCCTCTCTTGGTCCCACATTTTACAGGCTAGATAAAGTTTTTCTTTCACTTGCAGCGGGTGAATAGTCATTAAAAAAACCCAAACTGCTTGTTTGTCTGCGTTTTTTTTTTTTTTTTTGGGGGGGGGGGGGGGGGGGGGAGAGAGAGGGGGTTTGCTGAAGAGGAGCGAATACCTGGCAGGTTGCAAGCCTGCTTTCTTTTTCGACTGAACTTGACTTTGTGCTTCACCTTTTCTCAGCAGTTTGCGGGGAAACCTGCACCCACCTTGTATTTATAATTCATTACAAGGCCGCTTCTCTACCCCTGGCTGTCAGACTATTCAAATGAGACATCACAGCAGCCCATTTTTTGGCACGCTACAGGAAAAAGTGTTCACTGTCCCATCACAATGACTGACAGAGTAGAGAGGCTAGTTGGTTTATAGGAAAACTGGTACCTAGCAGACACCATCATGACTGCCAGACAGGCACGTATACAGTCTCATATATAAATTCATAATAAACATAAAGGAATATATGGCAGACACATTTGCTTCCTTTTATTTCTGGCACTCAGCCTGTCCAGCCTTGTGGAACTAAAGCAGATGCATTATTCAGTCCATATGTTTCGCTAAAGCAAGCTCTTTTTGATCTTAAACTGATAGGCCAAGAAGGGGCTTTAGGTTCTTTAGGCATGGACCGCAGGGCTTTCCACTGCAGCACATGAGTAGCAGTCGATGCAGGTGAGGCGGTCATCCTCCGGCATTTTCTTCACTTCATTTTTGTTCACCCCTAGTGCTCCTTCCATCCACCTCTACCTTTATCCATGCTTTCCTGGTTCCATTTTCTACCTCTCTCTCAGTCTGTTATCTTTAGAAATCTGGGGCATAAGCAATCCTGACAGCCAGGGGTGGTTTACATAGTAGCACGGTAATGGTTTCTAAGACGGAGAAGAAAAAGGAAACAACGTCTTTTTTGTGCGCATCTGTCCTATCTGATTTCAACAACTTCTTCTTAGGTTGCCTTTCTTATTTGCGTTCACGTGGCCCTTCCTTCCCTCGCCCCTCCCTTTCATCGCTGCCACTGGATTTTTCCTCCTTTGAAGTATTTCCAGTGAAGATTTCTATTCAAAACAGTGGAGTATTTCAGCAGTCAGGAGGGCTAGACCCAGCAGAGAGCTTTCTAACCCCTTCTCCTCAGATGCTGCTCTTCATCAAAATGAAAGAGCCTGGGTCTGAAGCACTTGCCTTGAGAGAGAAAGAGCGAGAGTCTCTGTCTTTATAAAAAAGGTCGGGCTATAAAGGCCTACCGTGTGCTGCTGCTTCATAGAAAGAAATGCGCTATAGGCTGTGGAGGCCCAGCGATTGTTGTCTGTGGCAGCGCTACTAGAGAGCTACTGGCAATCTGGCCATTGGTCTTAGAAGGTCTTTGCTTCGGTGTTGTCTCCACAGAGCTAAATAGAGAATCTATATTCTTTCTTTCTGTGTGCATCTCTCCCCCGGGCCCGGCTCTTCCTCACGCTGCATGGGGCTCCGTGTCATGCTGCCCAGATGAAAGCAAAGCATTCTGTGGATGGGCTCATTTGTCTTCGGCAGTGGGCCTGCAGCTTTGACGCCTGCCTTCCCTCCCTTTATTTAGTAAGAGAGGCGCGCTGACATTATCGGCCGCTGCAGGCACATTTGAAAATAATTGCCTGTATGATTGCTATTTTTCTTACCTCTTTGAGGAGGTGTAGCCTTTGTCTTGGAATCAATGGCTGCTCAATACTGGACAGGGGAAAGGCAGTTTCCTTTCATGTCTCAGTGAAAAGGATGTATTTTTAGCGCTATTCATTTTCGCAGTGTGTGCCATGCAGTTTTAATCTATTGGTCCTCTACGCTGCACGGAGAATGGAAGAGATTCAGAGGTGCGCCACGCTGTTGCAGAGAAAAGATGCATTGACTTGTCGTCCTATCACTATCCCTCTTTCTTTGTCTATTATTTATTTGATTCCCCAGCTCTGTTCTATGAAGTGAAAAACTGAAAAGGCCTCAGTTCTGCTATTTCAGGATGGGCGACTCTGGGGACCGAGGGAGGAGGTGTGCGCTTTTTGCACTGGCGTACGGGTATTTGATTGTGTGTGGATGTCTTTAAGTGAAATGACAGCTACACACTTTGTGTACTATCAGCTTTGTATTTGAAAAAAAAAAAAGGAAGATGAAGAAGATCTGCCATTGTGTGTTTTCTCTCCACTTCATGCCCTAACACACTTAAGACAACAACAGATGGCTGTGTGTCATCAGAGCGTTGATTCAAGCCGCATATTTCCACGGAAAGGAGTCACAGCGGAGAGCGACGAGGGTCCAAATGGCTGTTTATTCTGCCACGACTCATCCCCAGGGTGTGATGAAGGAAGGTCTACCCTAGAGTAGGACACCAAGTCGGCGTTTGCCACGGTGCAGCTACGTCCAGAGACGCCACAGTAAATCACGCTAATTGATCAGCAGCTTTGAAATGCTCGCGGTTTAAATGAAGGTTGTTTAATCATTATAGGCTTTAGCTCATCTTGGTGTATACTGGCAGAGTCCTTCTAGGCATTTTAATGTCTCTAAAAATGGCTGCCAAGTGTGTATTTGTATGTGTATCTGGTTGTACATCATGGAGTGGCTTAACTACTTCATTAAAAAGGCATTTGAAAGGATAGAGGCTGAAAATGAGAGATGGGAACATTTATTTTCTATGGCGGAACATTTCAAGTGGGCCTCGATCCAATATTAGGGGTTTAAGTGGCATTTCGCAGGTCCATTAACCACTGCCTATCTGCAGTAGGCCTGTATCTGTAATACATTAAGTCTGAATGTCAGTTGCATTGTTTTCACATCTTCCAAACGGACATCTTGCCAACAGAAGAAGAAAGACAGCAAAACGGATTTAAAGAAATGTTGCCAGATGACCCAGATGTGATTCACATCCAGCACGGTCACAGCTCTGCGCGGTAAGATAGCCAGCGAGGTGTTTTGACACCTCGGGGGTCTTTGTCGGTCAGAAACTCAACCAGGAAGGCTGACAGACAGGCCAGCGCACGAGCAGCCTGCCACTGCTCATTCAATTCAGAATATTTTAATAAAGCAGACAGGCAGAGAGAAATAAGGCGAGGAGTATGGGAGAAAAGATAAGGGCGAGGGAGACTCGCGGAGGGTGGAGAAGAAGGTGGGTAACGGGAAAGTGAGTGACAAAGAACAAAGGGAAAGCTGACATATGGGGTGAAATTATAGAGTGTGGGGAGAATGGAGAGAGTAAAAGTGAAAGAAGGGTATCCTGACAGAAAGAGGGTGAAATGAGTGGGTGGAACAGGCGGGCAGATAGAGGGGGAGAGAGGGAAGGTGGGGATAGGTTAACGCGGAGAAACAGTGGGGGGACTCAAGGTGCAATGGAGGGAAAAGGAAGAGGGCTGGGTGGGAGTGATGCGGGTGAATGGAAAGGGGTGGACAGCTTAGTGTATGGACATCACACAGATGGGCCTCTTAGGAGCCGCTGAGGTAGCAAGGGGGTCCATGCCGCTCCACAGCCTCACAAAGGACGCTGACTTCCTGGCTCACTACATTCCTTTTTTTATAACCACTGGGCAGGAAGGAAACTTGAATTTGGGTGGTCTTGGGCAGATTGGGCCACGGTATCTCCACTAGCCTTAAGCTCTTAGTTAAAAGTAAAAACACAGGGGAAATCCAAGTATTCCTCTTAAAGCGCTACTACTTCGATATGAGTTGTTCTCCCCTGTTCCTGCAGTGAGGCGCTCCAAGCCTCAGCGGGATCGACGGCAACAGGGACAAACAGAACGAGGGCTGAATGGAACTGAAAGCAGCGGCAGGAAGCCTACTTTAGACCTAAGCTCCTCCTCCCAGCAGAACTGATGCAAAACAGCGACTGGCCTTTTCCCTCTAAACCGCATCCTGCATCACTTGGCTCTGGGCTAATGGGTAACCATGGTTACAGGCCTCACACATCCCCTCCATTTTTTTTTCCCAGGGAAAGAAATTGGAGTGAGGGAGTTGTGGGGGCTGTCCATATTGTTACCTGCTTGCCCTTGTATCCCTGAAGCTTATCGGATCACTCCATCTTCATAAAGCTGTCCATTACGATGCACGTACTGGTCCCCCATTCCTCTCCAGCAGCACGGAGAGGAATAAACGAAGCTCAAATACTGCTCGCTGCTTCAGGGTGGCTTTTTTTTTTCTGCACTGAACCAGGCCTAAAAATCTCTGGTTCGCCTCCCACAAGCACAAGGACTGGAAGGAGAAAAAAAAAACAAAAAAAAAAACAAGCCTCTTTCTGCTGAGATGTTGTTGCAGTTTTTTTTAAAGTCTGCATTACAATTCAGACCCACAAAGCTGGGGTCAGATGCAGAGAGCTCATTCAGCTGCATCCTGTCTACGTTAAAGGACTCTCATTACCCGGATGTTGCTAATCGAAGTGCGTTCCCTTGACATCCGCGTCTGTAATGAAAAACGGAGTGCGGGAGAAAAGTGTGCAGTGGAGGCGACAGCGCAAGATGCCTGGAATGACATTGTGGAGGTGAAAAACCTCTCAGGTCGCCCTCAGCGGTACTCACCTGGGAGCTGATGTGTGAAGTTGGGTGTGTGCGCGCGTGTGTGTGTGTGTGTGTGTGTTGAAGCAGGTGATGGAGTTTAGTGGGGTGTGTTCGGGGTTCAAAGAGCAGCCCTCGGAGCGCATCATGTCTTATTTTAACGAGTGGGAAGGATTGAAGTGTGGCTGCCACAGCAACCCCCCTCTGTCACCTCCCTTCCTTCTTTCCTTCCTTCCTTTTCCTCTCCCATCCCTCCCCCACAGGTTCCACAGCTAGGCTCACAGATGAGTCGCGTTCAGACAGGTGAGATGGCTCATGAATATTTATGCAGTGGGATTTCATTCCTGTTGCCGGTGGCCCCTCCCCTTCTCCAACGCAGCACTGCGTTTGTCCTTCACGGTAAGAGGCAGCGTCCTCGCTCCTGTCCCTCAGGTTAATCTGCCTGCTCTCCAGCCAGTTGTGTGTACGCGTGCGCGTCCGTGGGTGTGCGCATTTGACTGGTAAGTAGGTTTCCCCTAGTGAGTGATGAGAAGGCAGACCTGTCACAAGGGGGCCCGCCGAGATGGAGAGCTCCCAACACCCTTCATACCTCACTTTCTCTCTCCCACCGCTCTCTTGCTCTCTCTAAAGGTGGGGGAGTAGGTGTGTGCAAGGCTGAAGTGCGAAGCAGAAAGATGGCTTACACCTGGTCTGATGACTGTATGTGTCAGGAATCCTAAAGTCTGTAGACTCCAGTAAAGCACACACTAACGATATATAACTGAGATATTTTAGGTACAAACACAGACGTATATGAATGATATGAGAAGAGATGATTTGTAAATATGGTCATTTTTATTGTTGTTGGCAGTTTGGTTATGATACATTAATTAAAAAGTAAGGCTGTATGCACTAATTGTAGTTCTAATACTGCGTATTCTTATATCAGCTGTTGTAGAAGCAGTACGACAGTATGGCTATGGCCCGTGTCTCTGTGTTTGTGCACGTTTCATTTCATAGCTGTACAAGAACAGCGATTACCTACAGAGGGAGATTCACCATATCAGACTGACACACCTCCACCCAACGCGTATGTGATGGGAGGATCGGTCGTGTTTCATAAATATATGTACATACTGTATTTGTTATTTAAATGCGGGGATAAAGGCTGTGGTGGAAGGGGTTTAGTCATGCTGCAAAAAGCAACAAGACAAGAGGACAGCCATGTTGGAGTGTGACGGAGAGTAAAGGGGGCGGATGCAACCCAGTGAAGAGCGATGGAGACAGAGAGAGACAAAGTGGGTGCCTCTCTTTATGCTTATTAGCCAGGCATTAGCTGCAGCTAAGCACATTGCTTGTGGGGACTGTAATATAATTGTACCATTTTTGTCTGCTGCCACCCACACCCCATGCAAATATGGATATGATCTGTTCATAATTAGCATACCTGTTAAATGCATTTGTTAGTATTGCCTGGAGAGCACAGCATTTTTGCTTGCTGGCAGTTGTTTTTGTTGTGCTATCGTGTGTGTGTGTGTGGGGGGTGGGTTTCCAGGAAAGTATTTCTCAGAAGACATTTTAAGGCATGAATGTAAATAAGTGACAATGTTTTTTTGCACATTGCCCGGCCTATTTTGCAGTTTTGGGGGGTTGAAAGTATGCAGTGTTTTGTCAGACCTGGACGCCACTAAAATCAAGCTGCAAAACTGGAGCCTGTGGGGCCCTATAGTGACAATCTAGTGGGAACCAAGGCAGAACCAACGCAATAGTAGCCTAATTAGATGACCTGATTACTATATAGGCTGGATAAAGTATGGAAAGGAATCATCCTCATAAGAAGTAATTACAGAAGGGAACATGGATGAAAAATGCTTTTGTCTTCCCCAAAACGAACTTGAGCGGGACAAATACATTTCAGTGACACAAGTGAAGCAAACACACAGTCGACACTTTCTTCTTCTTCTTCTTCTTCTTCTTCTTCTTCTTCTTCTTTTTTTTTTTTCCAGGATGTCATCATTTATCCATCCCAGTGCCATAGCTATCTGTTATGGCTGAAGTAAACATTAAGGCCATCAGTCTGCAGTGTGCATGGAGGTGGTTGCCTCCATTTGTCCATGTCCAGTCAGCTGCGGAGAAACTGTGATGGATTCCTGACAGATTGTCTGTGTTTTGGAGCGTGTTGTTTTTCCTTGCCCATCCATTTCTCTCCTTCTAGCCATGTTTGCCATGCATCATCACTCTCCCTCTCTCCACCTCCTCTTTCTTTTGCCTCATCATTTCTCAGAGGGATGGAAGCGATAGGATAGACACCCGGCTACCTGTGAGGAGAAACTATGGAAACACAGCGCTTGTTATTAGTGAACACTGTGTGACGCTCTGTAGCACCACCCAAAGACATACACAACTGGGTCTTTTTTTTTTTTTTTAATTCTCTTGCTCTGTCTCTCTCTCTCTTATTCTGCCTATATCACTCTCCGTTGCTCCTGCCACCATCTCCGTGTCATTGTGTGCCAGCCCAACTTGTCTAATCAGCAGATTTGTCCAAAATAATTGGCGGTGGCCTTGCTGCTAGCGAGCGTTGTGCTGTATACAGATAGGGAAAGGAGCACTTAATATTCCACGCAGCTCGTGCCTCTCCTGTTCTCTGTCATATCTGACCTCTTTTGTCTCCCGCTCGGCTTGATGTTGATTTTGGAGGGCATTGTTAGCCGGAGAGCTGTGATTGGAAGAGGTTGTCAGTGAGGGGGGCTGTGGTTGGTTGGTTTAAAGGAAGGCTGATTTGCATAAAGGCTTAGCCCAGATTTAGAGCCACTCAGCAAGATCTGAGGAGAAGGGCCCGAGGGCCGCGAGGTAATCATCCATGGCCTGTCACGGCGCTGTCATCCCTCTGCGTATTTGTGTGTCTGTCTGTATCTGTGCGTCTGCGTGAGCAGGAGACTGAGAGCATTGTGTCTGCGCTTTGTGTTTGTCCTGTTTCGCGTTTTGTATGCATCGTTGTTGGGCGTCTCTATCTCACTCTTGTTTCCTCATGCTGTCTTTTTTTTTTCCTTTGCTTTTGTTTTTTTTTTCCAGGAAGGATTGTCCGTGCCAGGCGGATAGTAGAAGCAGCCAATGCTAAAGAATATGAATATATGGAAGGCAGCATTCCGATGGAGTGGGACGGTAAGTCTGGGCAGTAGCATCACTGTTACATATTTTAACTATCACTAACACGGATAAATGGCAGTGTTTACAAAAGAGTTATCCGGCAGAGTTTATTTAAAAGAAAAAAAAAGTGCTGCACAAATAAACTGGAATGACATATTCATGGTTGCATCTTTTGGGGCCTCAGCTAATCCACTGATTTGTTTTTTTCTTTTCCCCCAAACTGCAAGATGGAGTTTGGGGGCGGGGTTGTGAAAAGGGTATTTATGAGTTTATCAAAGATGCCTTCTGCTGGTGTTATACAACCGTACCATAAAATAGTGTTTCAAATTTCTTACAACTGGATACAAACTGTTCCCTCTGTCTCAGACTGGCTTTATCCACCTTAAACCCCTCATCCTGCTTCGCCCCATCCCTCATGCATTTTCATCAGGATGCAAATAAGAAAAGGATAAAAGAGGCCCAGAATCCCTGTGCTAGCTGGAGGAAGAGTTACAAAATCTCTCTCGCTCTTTCTTGCTGGCTCCCTTTACCCTTCTGTGCTGTGCAGCCAGCTCAGCCAAAATAGAGCTTCTTAAAAAGAAGAAGTGTGTGGGGGGGACAGACAGACACAGTTCTGCTCGGGAGGAAGAAGAAGGACAGAGGTATTGATGAAGAATGACAGAGTGTGTACTTTCAAATTCAAAGATCAGAGCAGATCCCCTCTTTCCCCTCTGAGATGCAGAGCCCGATGGCCCTGTTCTGCCTACACTAAAGCAGTATTAGCGTTTTGAGTTTGCCATGTGTATAACTCTGGATGTTTTCCCTATAGTGTGCTAAGTAAAATGAAACAAAACAAACCAAAAAAAAAACCCTGCATACAGTCCCCGAGCTAGTTTGGTTACCCAGTAGTTACGCTGAGCTACTGAAGTGCCCCTGAAACTCTGTGATGCTATAGTTGCAGCTTTTAAATATGACTGCAGGTTGTGTTTGTGCAGCATATGTTTGTGTGGGTGTTCTCACTCGTCTTATTTCTGCTCTCTCCTCCTCCTGCTTCTCCTCCAGCTTGGATCCGAGGCAGACGGAAGGAGCCCCCCTCCATCGAGGTACGTCTCCACCCAGCCTCCCCACTGTGCTGATGGTTGGACTCTGGGGGACTGGTTACAAGGGAGGGAAAGAAGCAAAGATGGGAGGGAGAAAGGCTTTGATTTGTTTTATCTTACAGTCTCGAACTGAATCCGGGAACTTTGGGGGACAGGTGTTAAAATAAACAGCAGCTGAAGTGCATTGATGGTGAGGCTGAGAGCAAAATCAGCCTCTGAACAAGGGGCTCACTGACACCATGTCCTAGTTTACTTTCTTTCTCCTTTTTTTTCCAGCAGAAGCCTGCATCTCGCCTTTTTTGTGTTTTATTTCTGGCAGCCTATGAGATGGGAATGGTGAAGGAGTGCAGTTTTTCCCCCTTGTGTACCTCTCACTGGGTTTATTGCTCTTTAAATGTGAGAATGCTGGAAATTATTTGGCCTGTGAAATGTAGGTCTATAGGAAATCCCTTGGAAGGCCAATACCCAGGCACTCTTTCTATCTCTCTGTCCACTCTGCCTGCCAGTAGCCAATGCCATCCCCTGCCTCTACTGCCAGAACATTCTCTTCCAATTTTCTGCCTCGCGTCTGCCCAATAGCTGCCATCGACAGCTGGACAGTGTTGATGTGGCCAAGGCTTCACTCCCAGCACATTACCCTACCCCTTGTCACGCTCCCTCTTTTCCCGGTCCAAGCCGACATAAATTGATTGGATTAAATCCTGTCATTAACAGGCTGGAAAAGCAGCTCAGTATGTTTGTCTCCCTCCCCAAAGCAGGGCTTTTTGGCCACAGCTCTCCCCTCTCTTTTCCAGTCCTTCATTTCAGCCAGCACACAACAGCATTATGCCCATTCCTCCCTTCCTTTCTGGCTCCTTGAGCTAGGGCGAGGCTAACATCACTGGACACTAACAGTGGCTCAAGTGGGTAACTATTCCACCAGTGGACTGTGACCAGTTTGTAACTGTTTCCATGGAGTGGTTTATATTGCGAATGTCTCCTGTCATGTTAGCTTACCGATGTGTTCCAAGTACTACATTTTTAACCAGGTTTTATTGGACCAATCCAGGTTAACTGAACACGTTTGTTATTCTTCTGGTGAATGCCCTACTTCATACTGGACACGTGCACACATTTGTTCCTGGAAGCTTCCCAGTGCAGCTTAATTTCTCCTTTAACTTTGACTGGTGAGCAGCTGATGCTCTAAGACGAAACAGAGATAGTCGATTAAGGAGTGGAAATTATCACCGCTTGAGTTTTGCAGGAGAGTTTGGAGTTTCCAGCAAGTAGGACATACTCAGATTTTCCTATCTTCACGAAACTGCCAGCTCAAGATTTCCAACACCACAATCAGATAATGTCCAGCTGGGTGGGTGATGCACATGGATAGTGTCAGAGATGTTGCGTGCCCTTGTGATCTCAGGAGCTCATTGTAACTTATTGTTAAGAGGTTCCAAAGAGTGCAGTGTTATACATTCACAAAGCAGAAGTGGTCTATTTTTAATCTTCTCTTTCTCTGTTGAGTTTCACCGAGCTGAAACCTGCAGAAAACACTGCTAGTCAGCTAGTCCTGAAAATGTTGACTGAAGTTAATCTATTTCCTTTGTTAAAGCCAGCTTTCTTCTGATTGGTTGCTGCTTGCAAACAAGTAAACGTTAAAAGTGTTTGGGGCTTCTGGGCTTAAAGACAGAGTTGTTTGCCTAAACTCACTGCATCCATACTCGCTGACATCATAGAGAGCCGAGAATTTAAAAAAACTGTAAGAAACAGAGACATAAGTGCAGTCTGAATTCTGAGCTTGACCCCCAGACTTCAGACTGCTTATCCATATACAAAACCTGGAGCCTCAGCCTCTCTAAAAGCATAATAGGGTAAATTATTATATAATAAATGAATAAGCTTATGACATTTATCTGAGTCCTGGTCAGGGGAATTATTGCTTCTAATTATTATTGTTATAGTCTATATCTAGAAACCACTGATACAAGTATTATTTGAATTATTATTATTATTATTAGTCAAAAATATCCTCATGGGATTTCCATTATTCTGTGACATTTAAAATGGTGTTCAGCTGCACTGTGTGCAGTATTGAAAATGTCTTAGAATTTGACGATGGCTGCAGAAACCCTGAGTATCCACGTATGTTTGTGCATTTTATAGGAGCTGCTGAAGAACGAGTCCAGCAGGGAGCAGATAAAAACAAAAGCTAAGGAGGTGGAGGAGAAAGATCGGGCTCTGCTGGCTAAAGAGTACAAGGAGGGTCTGGTGGCGACTCCAGCGAGGACTGTGGCCAAGGGCCACGCAGCTGCCACCAGCTTCGACAAGCAAGAATTCAACGAGGAACCAACCAGCACTGCAAACACGTTCCAGCCTGGCTCCTGGATGCCCACTTCCAAGAAAGACTAATCCAATCAACAAAAGGGGCCCTACAATAAAATTACTTGAGATTTAATACTGGAAATTCCTTCCAGTATTATGTCGTCAACGTCCCCATAAATTTTGGGTGTTTGCGTTACCAGACTGCATAACAGGGGTTCTTCTTTTCTTGCCGCTCGTGTCTGTATTATATATATACACATGAAAGTATCCATCACTTATCTTGAAGTTGAATTAAACTAAGTTCATGCTGGTGAAAGACTGAATGATAAAAAACTAAACAAAATGAATAAATTGCACTGAGTACAACTACAAACATCTTTCAGGGAAAGTGAAATAAGTATAATTATTAAATGTGGTTACATTAAATGAACTGTTGTCTCTTTGTTACAGAATATTGATTTGAAGATCGCAAATCAATATTTGCGATCTTCAATAATAATAATAATAATGTTGCAGTTTATGGATTTAAAGACATTCTTCTCTCACTTATGTTGACAGTATATGTTGGGCAGACACAGTCTTGAGCTACTCTTGATTTCTTTATTTTGCTAGGAAACTGGGAAATAGATGCAGCAATTTATCTGAAATGTGCAAAGCTATAAAAATACAGTAAACTAGGCAAAAAAGTCGATATTTGGTATCCCTGCCTTTATTCTTTAGAACAGCCTGAACTCTTTTAGGGAGGTTTTCCTTGTAATTTCTACAGGAATACTTCTTGAAGGACATTTAAAGCTCTTCTTTGGATGTTGGCTGCTTTTTGCTCTGTTTTCTGTCCCGATGATCCCACCCTGCTTCAGTAATATTGAGGTTCGGGCTCTGGGGAGACCAATCCATGACTGATAGTGTTCCATTGTGTGTTTTCTATCCACGTATATTTTTACTGCATTTGAAATGCATTTGGGATGATTTTCATGCTGAACAACGGTAGTGCATGGAGGATCATAATCTGATGTTCGTAATTCCATCGGTTTTATCAAGATCTCCAACATCACTGGTTGAAACGCAGCTCCAAACCATGTCAGAGCCTGTGCTGTGTTTTGCAGATGGCTGTAGATGTTCACTGTTGTATCTCTCTCCTGACCTCCTCTGTACAATGCTCATGACGATTTAACCCAAAAATGTCAAATTTGCATTCATCACTGAATTTTCAGTCTAGTTCTTGTAGAATAACTCAGCCTTTTCTTCCTGTTTCTCTTTAAGCATAGATTCCTCACAGCCACCCTTCCACTGAGACCATTTATGATGAGACTTTTGCATCTGTGTCAGATCTTTGCTGCATTTTCCCCCCATTTCTTAAGGACATAACTTTCAGATACCGTTCATCTTCGATAGATAGTTTTGTTTAAGGCTGTCACTTCTTCTTTTGTCCAGATTCTTCAGATTCTTTAAGGGCAAACTGCTCAGCATGCCAAAATATTCCTATTTGTCACCCTGTTGTTGCAAAAATACTATTTTACACCTCTCCAGACTGTGTTGTCTTTGGCAGTTTTCAAAGATTCTACTACAGAAATGGTAATGATGTATTTTTGTGACAGGCTGCTAGTAATAAAGTGCCTAGAGGTACACTTTGAAATTGTTTTTTTTTTTTTCTTTGTTATGTGTAGACACAACAGTGGTTCATCCCTAAAGTTATAAGAGTCTTTTAATGCTTGGATGATTCATTGTAAAGTTAGTGGCTTACCAAATTTTTAAAAATCCTCTGAAATGGTCAGAGATATATTTTTGCTCTTTTTATTGGATACGAAGTAGAGATGGACAGGAAATTGGGGAGAAAGAGAGGGGAAGACGAGATTTTTGCACTGTACTGTACTAGTTAAAAGAGCAGTAAGGTCTAATGTTAGCTTAAAACAGTCTTCCTTCTCATGTCTGTCATTCTAAACGCAGTCATGAGACATCAGTTCTCTGAACGCAGGGAAGTAAAACTAAGAAACAGAAAAGAGTTACACTAAACTGCTTTGACTGCCTCTTTATAGGCTCACGAGTACTCAAAGCCAGTCGCCACCCATAAAAATACCAACCCCTGTGGACTTCTGAATGTTTTATTTTACAACACTGAATCAAAGCAAAGGTTCACTTTCTACTTATAAACAAAAATAAAAAATGTCTAATAAAATGAGCAAAGGTCTGCATCCAAATTAAAAGCATACAGTACATGAAACACGAGTTGTTTAATATGTAATCCTGGTTTACTATTTTTAAATTGATATTTAATAAAGGCACACTTGTTAAATATTACTTTTCACCTTCCTGTACCGCAGATCATGCTGATTTGTTTGATGCTTTTATATTTTAGAACTCCATAATCAACAATAAGACCTTGCACATACAGGAGTATTACCCTTAAATGCACTTGCTGTCACCTTACTGAACACTGCGAGCCTACTTTTTTGAATTTGTGGTAGTGTATTTTATTACAACCCTCTGATTCAGTGTTTATGGGTAAATAAGTACACAGCACAATATTAAATCCAAAAAAAAGGAAGCTTTCTTACCAACCATGAAAATTTTATTGATCATAAAGTAATCATTTGGATAGCTCGCAAGTTATCAAGCTTAAAAAGTTCCATTATTCTCATTATGTCATCATTTCAGCAAAACGGGGATGTCAACAATGGAATGCAAGGTGTTGCAACAGCAGGTCACTGTATAAAAACGTTATACAGATGACTACTGTGCTGTTGCTTACCAAAGTCCCACTGGGACAAGCTTCCTCAGGGCAGTACTGTCCATCAGCACTGTTAAGTCTGTGGGGCCAGCGTCCCTCCTCCTACCCTGGACATGAGGCATAGTGGCCCTGTGCTGATAGTAGGGCTGGGAGAAGGAAGGGCACCGTGTCATTGTTTAGAAAAGGAGGCCTGCGAGCGTGATGGTTTGCTCGTCCTTTGCAATGCCCCTATCCTAGCCCTTGCCGGCTCAGTCTTTCTTGGTCCTCTTGGCCTTGGCTATGTTTTCCTGACGTTTCTGCTTCTTCTTCTGTTCGCGGTCACGTGCCTCGATCATCTTGGCCAGCTTCCAGGACAGCAGAGCGCTGGCAATGAAGAGAGGGGTGAGAGCCAGTATGATAGTTGTGAGAAAACCATAGGGGTCTTTGGCAGCCCACTCCACCACATACTCTGCCCATGCTTGCACGTCGATCATCCTGTTCAGGAACGATGAGGCTCAGACCTGAGAAAGATGGCCACGAGAGAAAGCTGTGAATATCTGCGATATGTCATACTCAAAACATATGTGTATATTCAAATATTACAAAAGGGGGAGTATGCTTTATGGACAACTTTCAGAATGCACTTAAAGGAAAGTTAAATATAAAATTGTTTATAGGTTATAGTCTTAGTTGCTCTTTTATATCATCAAATATCTTTGGTTTGTAAACTGTTGGTTCCCCAAAAAGCAACTTGGCAGCATTACAATCAACTCTCAAATCAACACAGATATCATTTCATTTTTCTGAAAGGTAAGATTAACCAATTGTTGTATTAACTACTAAATACACTGATCAGGGATACCATTATGACCACTAGCAGGTAAAGTGAATAAAACTGATTACATCTTCATTATGGCACCTGTTGTTGGTCGGGATATATTAGGGAATAAATGAACATTGTCTCCTCATGGTCGATGTGTTAGTAGCAGGAAAAATGGGCGAGTGTTAGGATTTGAGCGAGTTCTTTTTCCAAGGGCAGAACTGTGACAGCTAGACGACCGGGTCATCTCCAAAACTGCAGCTCTTGTGGGGTGTTCCTGGTCTGCATTGGTCAGTATCTATCAAAAGTGGTCCAAGGAAGGAACAGTGGTGAACCAGTGTTTGGGAATGTTCTGCTGGGAAACATTGGGTGGATGTTACTTTGGCACCTACCTAAGCATTGTTGCAGACCATGCACACTATTTCATGGTAATGTTATTCTCTGACAGCTGTGGCCTCTTTCAGCAGGATAATGTGCAGTGCCACAAAGCAAAAATGCTGCTTGAAAAATGTAATGAGGAGCACACCAACGAGTTTGAGGTGTTGACTTGGCCTGTGGATTCTCCAGATCTCAGTCCAATCGACCATCTGTTGGATGGGCTGGACAAACAAGTCCAATCCATGCCCCACCTCGCAATTTATGGGACCTAAAAGATCTGTTGTTAACATCTTAATGCCAGATACCACAGCACAGGGGTCTCAACAGGTCAGGACTGTTTTGGCAACAAAAGGGTGCTCAACACAATATTAGGTGGTCATAATGTTATGTCTGATCAGTGTATATCACCTAACAATGTGAGGTACTTTTTAAAATTGTAGCAAGAAAAAAATCTAGAAGTGAATAAATGGAGAGAAACCTGGAAGGTGTTCAAGCAGCAACTGCATTATAACACAAAAACATGTCTCACTCTCCTGTCATATACCAAACACAACTTCCCAGCATCCACCTGCAGGCTCCCAGAGGATGTGTACACACCACACATATTTGCAGGGAGTGATAAGTCTTATCGGATACGACAGCAAGACATTAATGAGTTAAGTAAAGACATTTAAACAGAAATAAAGAGATCCAATGCTGGTGAGACAAATGCAAGTTCTAGAATTAAATATTTCTAACACACTGATAAGGAGGAAAGTCTAATTCTGTTACTTTAGCGATCCTAAGCTTGATATCAGAGCAAACTGGAACCATACAGTCTCATGTAGTGCTGATCCTCACAAGCATGTCCAATCTTGGTGGAAGAACACCTCACTTACACATTTGTTTAACATAATATTGCCAAAACATCTGAAAGATCCATCTGGACACTGTTGAATTGCTGTCCTCGTGCAGATGTTTAAGTACATTTAAAACAAGAACAAACATAGAAAAAAGCTTTTACCCAAAAGCTACAACAGTACTAAACACTGCTGAAGTCGAACCTTGCAAGATAATTGTTTTGCATGTGTGATATGTGTGTTTTACCTTCTTTTTTATGATTACTTTTAGAAATTTCTGTGTGTATTTATAGACTTTTTATAAATAATCACAATGGGAATACTTTCAAGCCTCTTTTGTTTTCAGACCTTTGCACTGCACCCGATTTCGTTGTACATGTGCAATGACAACATTATTATTAGGTAAACTGCGGTCCTTTTACCCAAACACAGTCACTAACTTTGTCAAGATGGCATGAATAAGAGGACAACAGACGGACTTTGTCAAACAAGACAACAGAGGCGCACTTCTTTCACTGCACACGGAACAGCTGGGCTGTAGTTAGCCCCAAATGATCATTCAGAGCAAGGAAGTATAGCGAAGTCTTTTTTTTAATGTTTGATTACAGTTACAAACGTCAAATGGACTTAGATGATCTGTTAGATAACTGAAGTTATCCCCAAAGACTTCAGTTCCCACAGTTTCCGTGTATAGTCCCTACGACAGTGAAAAGGATTTAGGGCGCCATTCAACAGGAGTCATTTGTGAAGCGCTCCGACCAGCGGCACACAAGCAGCTAATGACCAACGACTAACTAACTAGCTAACCAACTAACCACAGTCTCTAGCTACAACCTTAAGACATCAAGTTATGCGAGCGATTTTAATGTGTATGCATATAGGAACAGATATGCACTTCTTAGACGCGGATGAAACATTTAGTTTCACTTCTACTGCCGCTAGCTAGCCCACCCGTGCATTAAGGCCTGACTTTTCGATACAAGAGCACTTACTCTCGGTTAAACAGTAGAACGACCGTCTAAGTGAACGCAACAAACCGCCTAATTTTTGTTTTCAAAACAGTCAGTCCTGATGAAACTCAGAGTGGCATAAAATACACCAACTTACCAAAATGAACGGAGATTTGTGTTTGTATCCGCGATAAACTACCCAGCTCCTCCTTGTTCCGGGAAGTGGAACTGGTGTGGCAATGAGGCATTCAGGTGATATCGGCAAAATGTAAAAACAAGAAAAAAACATTTTTATTTTTATTTTTTTGTCTTCATGAATTATTCTAAATGTGTAACATTTCACTAATATTAGATGCCAAATATAAATAAATATCTAAATATAGATAAGATAAATACCCTTCTGTGTTGCATTCGCAGACCGTCAATACCAAAAATGCACCGGTATAACTTATGTAGAACAAGCCAAATCGTTCAAATATAATTCGGAACGTAATTGTAATTCCAGCTTAATATGTTTTTTTTTATCTTTACTTAAAAGGGTATGAAATTGTCTGAAATTTGTATTGTTTTCTGTTTTCCCGGTAGAAGTTTTCGAAATTACACTTAATCAGTATTATTTGAATGCACCATGAGTTCTCGCTTGTGGTTGGACATGACGCGATTCCTTGGTTATTGGGATATGTAGTCCTCTGTACCATCAAGCTATAGGAATGACTCTAAAATCTAAATATGTTTAATACATTTATTTGCCAGTTGCTCTCAAGAAAATTAAGGAACATTTAGTTTAGATTACCTTATTTATACTCTAGTTGGAGGTTGCCTGTTATGTCCATCAGTATCAAATTGCTCAAAAGAAACACGGAAACGCAGTAGACTATGCAATAAAGACATGTAGAACAATTTATAAACATATATATATATATATATATATATATATATATATACATATATACATATATAAGCTGAAATGTCTGATTGTGTGTGGAGCTGTTCTATCTGGAGAATAAAGCAAATGATAACTGTGTTAAAATAAAATAAAATAAAATAAAAAGGCTTCATTGGCCCTCTGAGAAAGATGACTAACATAACAAAGGAGGACCTGCTGGCTTTGTGAACTTCCTGTGGGGAAGTATTGAAACCAAATCAGGTTAGGCCACATCTGCTCCGTCCATACGGCATGGATCACTTTCAGAGCAGTTCAAAGGCCAGCCTTTTAGACTTACTCACAGAGCAATGAGAGGGGCAGCTGGGAACACATGCGGCAGGCAGACACATTGCAAACACACATTCTGGTATACCAGTGTAGTTTTGAGCCAACTTTTATAGACAATTTAGAAAAACATACCCCAACTTGGCAGCTTTTCTTTGTTACTTGCTTATAACAATTAACTTCTGTAGTGGCTCATCATACAGGAAAAACCAGGGGGCAACAGCAGCCACACCCTAACCCCTGATGAGTATTCTACCCCTATAAAATTGGGGGGCCCCTTTCATGACACACAGACATGGAACTAGCATTATCAACAGACAGGGTGGGGGCCAGTAAAAATGAGTGTACCACAGTTTGTGGTTAACTGGCTCCACTAATCCATGTGTCATAAGTGTTTCAAGAAAGAAACACACTAGGTCTGGCTCTCCTATGAGAATTTTCTAGCATTTCTTTTCCTTTTTTTTTGTTTGGCAGAATGATAGACTGAAATACAGGAAAGAGTAATAAGAAGAAAACGTGATGGCTATGAGAACTTAAAAAAAACACAAAAGCCTAAAAGTTATACCTATAGCTATCTAGAACTACAGTTGTGGCCGGTGCTGTCTTGGTAATGTGAGGCTTTCAATGACTTCTTTGGACTGTACTTTTTTTCCCCAGGGTGGAATAAAAAACAAGAACTGAGTGCATAAGTTTGAAATTATTTAGAATTGTTACTAATCCACACAGAGCCAAACCCCTTAATGGATTAATGCCATTAACATTTTGTGAAATGCCCCTCAACACCTTCCACAGATGTTTCTGGTAGCTGTTAACAAGCTTCTGGTATAATTCTTTATGGATATCTGACAACTCTTCTTGGAAGAATTTGTAGACGCCATTCCAGAGTTTGATTTATCTACTCCAAAACCAGTTTTGATTTGTTTGGGATCATTGTCCTGTTGGAACACCCAATTCTATGCAAGTTTTAACTGTCCAGTTGTTGATTTGAGGTGAATTTCAAGAATTTGGAAGTAGCACTCCTTAATTACTCTACTCCACTTTGTGCAATGTACTAGTGTCACCTTCAGCATCCCCAGAACATGATGCTACCACCACCATGCTTGGGAGAGTGAATAGGTTTGAAAGCTTCACCTTTACTCTGCCAAACTTACCTTTTGTAATCGTGGCCTAATTGCTCAATCTTTGTTTATTCTGACCATCAAACTTTTCTTCAGAAGGTATCTTGCTTTTTCATATAGGCAGCTGCAAATTTCAGTCTATAGATTTTGGAACAGGGAGTTCTTTCTTTGTCAGTGCATTGGTGGTCCATAGTGATGTAAAACTGGCTTCACTTTGGGCAGTGATGCTGGTATTCCAGCAGTTTCTAGTTCATGGCAGGTTTGAGCCTCGGATGGTTCCTGGGTTGTTTCTGAACATCCTAACAAATTTCCTGCCACCTGAGGGTGGCAGTTTGGGTCTTTCCAGTCCTTGACAAAGTGTTGACATGTTTGAATAATTTGTGCTTATGTGCAGTTGTTGGAATTGATGATCCTGGATCATCATTGGATCAGCTGCAGTTGTTTAATTCCCCTATGAGACCGTCCCAACTTGTTTAAATTAGATCTTCACTGAGGACCTTGGACTTTCCTATAGTTTTGAGTAATGCTGTGTCAAACAAATCCTTTTGATGCAGACAAAGAAACTACCAGTTGTAGACAATCATGATCACTAATGAGAAGTCAATAGGGCTTGGAATTGTCAAGTTAAAAGACACTGTAGAACCTTCAGAACCACTTATTAAAATATTGATGTGAGTGTATGAATATATTTGAACCTGTATGTTTACTTTGACCCTGTGTGGATTAGAGAAAACCCAAAACAAACTGAAACTTGAGCAAACAATTTTTGTCGTTTTGAAGTCTTCAAAGATTCATGCAGTGCAATCATTCCACCCTGGAAAAAAGAAAAGTTCAAAGAAATTGTTAAAAGGCCCAAATTACCACTACATCGGTGCCCAGGATAAAACTTCTACTTCCAACTATAACTCTAAAAAACACTACCTTGATAGCATCAATGACCCGTATACCTGGTAGTATCTTAAGTTACCACAGCCAAACTTTTGGACTTATTTTCTCAGACTTTATGTATCCAAGCAACAATTATACTGATCTCCAAGTAAAAAATCAAGAGTCGCCCCTTAAAATAAATAATATAGGCAAAAAGCTTGTCTTTCATGAGTGATCGAATGATTACTTGTCAATTGGCTGCACCATATAAGAGCTGATGTGACTACAGAGGACAGGCATGTCCACCTTCATATGTTCTTACCCTCTGCGGCCTGACAGCTGAAACCACTTTTGGACTAAAAAGCCGCAAAAACAACGATCAAGTTGTTATTGAAGAAGCTGGAGCCCGGGGTGGTAGCTGAGGCTCCAAAGGAAAAAAAAGTCAGTTTTCTTGCCCCCTTTTACCCCTGTGGGAAACTGCGAGGCCGCCCCTGGATTAAGTCCCCGCCTTTAAACTCAAATAAGAAGGAAACTTCAAAGGCCGTCGGCCGCCGGGGCTCCACCCTCGCGCTCCCGAACAGCTTCACAAAGGATTTGCCGACGTTCGGGAATTCCGCCTCCAGTTCCTTTTATAGCGCCACTCGTGCGCTGGCAGCTCTCCAGGATCCCGCCCATCCGGTTACTTTGACAACACAAAGGACTTCACGGAACTCACAAGCTCCGCCCACTTTTCCAAATAAGGGCAGTCTCTCCATGTACGGCAAACAATCGGTGCGAGATTGCCCTTTTCTCTTCCTTATCCCGTTTATATGATCGGAGAGGAACTGCGCTTCAGGTTGGAAGCGGTGCGAACATGGCCGAGCGAGTCCAGCAGCCCCCAGCCAAGAGGCTCTGCTGCCGGCCCGGCTACAACCCGGCGTGCAGGCAGGGGCAGCGGGCTGGAGGTGTCCTGTGTGGCGGCGCGGGGTCCGCTCCGGGAGGGTCGGGAAATGGGAAAACGCACAACCCCGAGTCGTTGCTCGATATCGCGGCTCGCAGAGTCGCGGAGAAGTGGCCGTTCCAGAGGGTGGAGGAGCGGTTCGAAAGGATCCCGGAGCCCGTCCAGCGGAGGATCGTATATTGGTCTTTCCCGAGAAGCGAGAAGGAGATCTGTATGTATTCCTCTTTCAACGCTGGAGGAGAGGAAAGTGGAACTAGCGGGGACAATAATGACGAGACCCAGCTGCCTTTCCTACGGGGTGTCACTCTGTTGGAGGGTGGCTGGGTGGACAACGTATTGCAAGTCGGTGAGTGGACCATAGCGTTAGAGTAACGCAGGAAAACAGCATATAACCAACAAAACACCCAACTAGCACTGTTTGCCTTTTCCATTGGAGCCATGCCAGACTTTTAAAGGGCTCGTGTTTTCCTCCCTTAGTCTCGTCTATTATAAACAATGCAGGGTATTTCCACACCAGTCTACCCTATAGCTGTGTGTGAGAGCAGCCTATTTTCAGACAAGCCCGTAATAGTAGCCCACTTCTTCTTGTTTTTACCCACTGAGCTGCGCGCATTGAATGGCCCACAGCCTTCCCAATTGGAAGCTTAGCACTTTGTTCCTATTTTTGTGTCTTTCTAGCTCTCCATGCCCCCACCGATGGGTACGCAGACAAAAGCCCCCTATATCTTTTCACCGCTGGCTAAATAGACGATATTTAGAAAGGGTGGGAGGGACGGTGATTTAAAGCCACAGTGCTTCTGTTTTGTTTGCCAAACACCTTTGTGAGACGGACTGAAGTCTTTCTTTCTGCCTTTCCAATATTCACTTAAAGCCCAAGCTATATGCACGGGGGTAATGACAAATATGTTTTTTCCCCTTGGCGGCATCATTTTTGGTAAAGCTCGGGGTAATTAGAGGTGCTATAGGCTCAGCAACCCCCTGGCTGGCTGGCTGGCTGGCTGCCTTTGCCAGAGCCACAATATTTCACTGCAATCGTCAGTGCAATAGACTCAGCTGTCAATCCGACTCCCCACCCTTGGAAACGGTTCAGGATTCTAATCCCATTACCCTCCCCAGTTCATCTGAATCTTAATGCATTCTGCAAACAAGATTTTATGCATGATCTTCTTCCTCCTCCCTCCCTCCCTCTCCATCTCTCTCTCTTCCCCCTCCTTGTTCCCTCTTCCTCTCTCACTTCTTGGCTTACTATCCCTCCAAAGAATCTGTGTGGAGATGGCTTCAGCTCTTGTGGGCTCAGAGAATGTGCAGTGCACAATAGTAGCCATGGAGTAGGCAGACAGGAAGGCAGCTCTCCCTCCCTCTCTCTGGCCTGTTTACCAGATTCCCCAGCATTAGTCTCATTTATGGGCTCGGTCATTTGGGGCTTTAGGAAGCAAAGCACTCAGCTTAGGGTTAAATAAAAAGTGCGAGGCGTCAGCGAGGTATATGTAAGCAGTGTGTGTGTGTCTGTGCTTTGGGAAATAGTGACAGGCAGGGTAACGAGGTCATTTACTGTGGCCATGCATGTGCTTCTGTCTGCTTTAAAGAGATGGAAAAGTGTGTCAGAGTGTGTGTGTGGGCTTGATAAACACAGAGGGAAATTGTACATGCATCTCTCTCCCTCTGTGTGTGTGTCTGTGTGTCTGAGTCTGCATGGGCTGTCAGTCTCATCCCGCATGCTCACAGAGAGTGGAGAATGACAGGCGAGTACACAGCAGGAGGAGGGCATGTTATGCTGATTGCAATTTTCACCCCAGAATTTTTTATTTTTTTTAAAGCTTGGGAAGATAAAGCCAGGAAGAGAAAATGATAAATAAAAGATGCAATCTACTCCAGGGGACAGGCAGCCACTGGAGGATGAGGGCTTAAAAGCAGGGCAGCGTGGGAGGGGGGAGGCTGTCAGCCACATCACACACCACATGTATTGGCCCATCAAACACATACAGTGGGTCTGGCCTGGAAAACAGTGCAGGGTGGCTGTTAGGGCGTGTATTTGTGCGCACACAAGCGTATATGCATGCATGACTTTGTGTGGCTTCTTGTGTGCAAATGTGTGTGCTGTCAGTGGGATGGGATTCAGTGTTGATGATGAAAGACAGTAGAGCAGTAGAATAGATGCAGAGGTTATTGTGTATGGGGGTTTGGGGGGGGGGAAGCTAATATACTTGAATGGATCTGCTGTCGCTGTATTCCGCTCCTTCCCCTCCCATCCCGTCCTCCACCTCCCTCTCTCCCAAGTGAGCAGCTATAAAACTCTCCATATTTACTCCCCTAAGGCCAACTACCAGCCCCCAGTCTCCTGTGATTATTTATCTTTTTCTCAAAGACATTAATCACAAGCCTTTTTCCTTTTTTTTGGGTCCCTCCATCTCTTTCCATACATCAGTGCTATGGAGTGAATGGATAGGGGGATGGCGCTTAAGGGGAAGAGCAATAGATCGGGTGATATCAAGAAAAAGAGGGGAAGCCTAGAGGGAAAATGTGGGTGGAAAATGCAAAAGAGGAAAGAAGCATTGAAATGGTGATTGCAAGAGAAGGGAGATGCATGAAAGTAAAGAATGAAGTGCGGAAAAAGGGGGAGAGAGTGAGATGGATGGCTCGCTCTCTCTCCCATGCGGGCTCATCTGTTCCAATGCCAGCCTCTGAGATAAATTTTCATATACGAAATTCAGGCGTTATCTTAGCGGTCCACTGCTCCTCGGTTATAGCGGCGTTATAACAACCCGGCTTCGGTATTTTTGCGCTCCTCACTGATGTTCAGGTCAGCCACAGAGCAGGTGTCGGACCACATACCTAACCTTAACCTCTAAAGGCTTCTGTGTGTAATAATACATGAAAAACTGCAAACGAACAGCATTAAATATGCATCTTGCTTTGGAAAGCAGTCCCCCTAACAGCAGCTGTCTGTCATAAAAAATTACATTGTCATGAGGTGATCACAGAAACATCAGTAAATCTCACCAGTGGTGCCAAATTTTGAATCTTTTTTTTAGCTTGTCAATCACACTGTACCGTGTGGCAACTAAGCATCATTTACAGGTATAGAAAACTTCTAGACCAGCCTGTTCTGATCACAGCATCTGTTCTCTGGTCCCCTTGTGTAATTTAGACTCAGCGGCTCATCTTCCTGAAAAGGAAGGCTAGTGTTATTGTGCCCCATCCTCTAATTATAGAATTCTAATCCTATGGCTGTAACATGGCATGACAAAGCATGTTTGCACTTCATTACTCTCCTTCCTGTTTTAGTCCTCCAGCATGGGTCAAGTTCATCCCCGCTGCTGTCATTTATTCAAGACTTGTACCTTTCCCTTGAACTCTCATCCCTGTGTTTCTAAACCCTCCCACCCCCCGTCTGCCTCCAGGGCTTTGTACTGAGAGTTAAAAAGGAAAAACCCCATAACTCTCACCACCGTACACACCACCACCTTCCTATCCTGTTACCGTAAGCCCCCATGTCCCCGAGGAGTGACATACTGATGCCTGGCATATGTCGCTCTCTGCGTCGTCATTAGCATAGTCTACGCGGGACAGCCTGTTTATCCAGCTCCGCTTGTTAGGCTAATTTTTTTTTTCCTTCCACATGAAGCTACATGTCATTTTTATCATCCTTACTGCCCCAAATCTGAGTGATGAGGCAGACACTTTGAGGGCGCTTTAAATTAAACTTGAATGAAAGTAGATACGCCATAACCTGTGGACCAATTTGCTGTGTTTTCCATGGTGGTGTTATCGGACTAAATGGCCTGTAATATTTTGCCTTGGCCCTGCCAAAAATATCACTGAGTGTCCATGGCAGTCATGCCGGTGTAAGTGTGAATGTCATCCTCACCGACTCCACCTATTCCAGAGATAAACTGTTAGGTGTGTGTGTGTGTCTGTGGGTATGTTTGCATATATGTGTGTCTTGTCTTTTGCTTCTGCATGCTCATAACTCAGGTTAATTTGTTCACGCTCTGGAGAATCTTAATTAGGTTTCTGCGTCATCTGCTCTCACCAACGCTCCGTTTTCTTCCTTCTTTTAGAAAAAAAATAAAAAATAAATCATGATGTCAATGAAACAGTGAAATAACAACCAGGCGAACCACCCGCCTGGTTGTTATTTCACCTGTTTGTTGATTGTTTGTTTTTTTTAAACCTCTTCCTATTTGTCACATGGAGAAAATCATAACACAGACTCTGCTTAAATTGTCTGTGTGGCTCCATAATTGTGCACCACGGGTGTGTTAGTGGAGATGCTGCACAAAAACTTTATTTAACATTCGGCCAATATGAGACGACAATACAACATACAGAGAACAGCATTTAAACAAAAGGCTTGGTAAAAACAATGAAGGTTTGCACACATTGTTAAGTTATTGCTGGTATGACAATGCCGAAGAGAAATATTTTACAAAGTTGAAGGAACACAAGCTTGTTTGTGCAAGAACAGACTCATGGATCCACATCTTCCTTTTTTTTTCCCCCTCTGCACTTCTTTTTAGCTAAGGACTCACAAGGCTTTTTCAAAGAGCTTCTTCAGGGCCCACATCAACAAGCATTCAAACATTCTGTCCACAAAGGTGCAGAATTTGAGATGCGCAACGCAAATCTTGCAGGAGCATGTCGTCTGCGAGACGCTATCGGGCTGAGCGTTAAGGCTGTTTTTGTTGGGTGAGGGCTTATTCTTTTTGTTTGTGTGTGGGCTGTTTCTTTTCATGTGGGTGGATCTGGTTTTATTTTCCTGTTAGGTTAGAGAGTTCCTTTATCTTTTTTACAATGCCCGTCGAGAATGAGCCCACATGCCCACCGCTGAAGACAGGGAGAGCTAGAGAGAGAGAGAGACTGAGCATTATTCGAATATTCTGGGAGGCCATACTGCTGTAAAGAGGCAGAAATTGCGATGCCGGACTTAAAGAAATGCTGTCACAATAGAATTCAGAGGCTTTTCAAAATTATTCCCCATGACGGTTTTGTGCTTTCCTGTAAAGCAAAAGTTCTTTTAGAGGATTCTGTGAAAGTCAGGGTTATCAGATGTCTGTAGATCAAGCTTGAAGGTGATAGCGACGAGGGAGCAGTGATCCAGGATCCGGTGCATCAGGTCTACCCCTAGGCATATGACTAACCCTGGGCTTGTATCGTCATGGAAACATGCCTGAGCCTAGAGCTAGTGTAAACATCTGGCTGTCCAAGAGGGAGCGAGAGGGGCAGCAACTGCGTCCATGTGAAGAGAAGTGGAGTCTTTAAAGAGAGCGCTCTCTCTCTCTCCGTCTGGCTTTGTGTATCTGAGCCTGGGAGAAGGAGATTCCAGGGCCTTGTCTCATTATGTTGGCCGAATGGAAAGAAGATAGGATACCTTTCAGCTGTCGTGTAATGGAAACACGTTAGCTTAGTACCTCCGCGTGTGTGTGCGAGTGTGTGCACATGCAAATGCGGCTTTGCAGTCGTTTGGTTAGAGACAACAGATTGTGTTTTGTGTTCATCTTTTGATCTCGCTATTGTTTATTTCATAATATTACTTGATGAGAGATAATGCCTAGATTGGCAAAGCATCCAGGAAAATTACTTTTTTTTTGTATGTTTCCAGCTGAGCAGAATATTTTCCATCTAAAGCAAAAGTTGCGTAAGCGTCACAGTAAATCCAAAATGTGTTTGCATGATAATTACTTTAATTCTGCAATAATAAGTTTCAGCTCGATCTCAGGTTCCGCTTTCTATCGCTTGAAAGCAATGTGGGTGGCCTCCTTAAGGATATACCCTATAAAGAAACAATGCCATGCTGCAGCCGCTAAGTGATAGATGACCACTGGTTCCTCTGCTAGCTGTGCCTCGATCCCATCATGTCAGAATTTTCCAGAAGGTCCCTAATGCTTGTCACAGCCTTAGCTCCAAACTCTAACCAACCCCGTTCCCAGATGTGCCTTTAGATAGATTTTTCCCACCACAGACCATAACTTCCTGTAGCCAGCCATGTTCCATCTCCTAAACTTGGCTTTAACTGTCCCCTGCTCCTCCCATTTCCAATGCCTATACCTGTAGACAGTCCTGTCATTTCAAGCTCGGACTAATGTCTGTGTGCCCTGTTTCCAGTCTTTCTACCTGACTGGAGCCAGCCTCTGTCTCATTCTCAGTCCCAGACATAGCCGTTTCCTCCCTACTCCTCTTAAATCAACGTTCCCAGTTCCAACCATAGCTGCACTGTATCTGCCACACTGCCAGACCTATCGCAAGTAGCCCAAAGACCTCTTTTCAAAATGACCCTGCACACTAATAGAAGCATATATTCAGAGATGCTCAGCGTTTAAGATCAGCGTGTGTTGGTGCTTGTTAAAATAAACCAGCTAAAGTAATAAAGTTCCAGCATGAGCTCTGTAACGTCTGCCCCAGTCCCTGTTCCAGCTTGACTTGTCTCCTGTCCCAGACTGTGGCTGCTGGGTGTGCGTCAGCACAGCTCCTCGGCTGGCTGACTCTGTCTAGGAATCCAGTCCTTCCTCCACACAGCTCCTGCCCCTCTCTTCTCTGTCAGCAGAGGGAATGAAGCACAGGGAGCAGGCGATAGAAAGGGTACTAAATCCACAATGACAAGGCCCTATTAAAAGACGTTTTTTCTATTTCATTTAATGACTTTTATTACCAGCCGCCCCTCTCGCTTCGATTTGGCAATAATAACAACAGGGGAATGCAGCACTCAGCGTTATCCTATCTGATTCTCCCTTTCACTTTTTTTTTCTTTTTAATGAATTCCACTTTGCACCAATGTGCTGCTGAAATAAGCACAAAAGCAGTCCAAGTCTGTGCTTACTGCAGTGGAGAGCTAAATGTGTATATATTTATTGTGGATGGATGCCTGTCTTTGTGCCTTGCATGCATGCATGCATGTACATCTGTATTAAAGACTTTGCACACGTCTTCACTGTTACCACAATCCAAAGCTTCTCCATGTGGTTTGGTCAACAGCTGTTGTCACCTCAGAAGCCAAACGTTTTGCGGTTTTTGTGTGTGTTTGTGTGCGTACATAATCACTGTGTGCTTTGCTCAGAAAGTAGAAAGCTACCTGCCGTGGTCCAATATTAAGAACAATTACTTCGGTCTATTCTAAACAAATACACAGCATAATGATAATAATAACACAACTTTCCCTTGTAGTGGGTATAGTATAATTCTTGTATCATGTTCGTCTATATCAAACGAACAGCCCAGGGCTTTCTAATAAGAAGGCAGTGAAGGCTATAAAGATTTGGACTTGGACTTTAACTTGGGTGGATCTGCCTTGTAAAGCTACTTCTGAGACACAGCTCGCCCAAATTCCTGCACAGCTTATAAGTAAAGGCAAGATTCTTTCAGTCTATTTAACTTTGTGTGAACAGGCGAATGTACGTGTGTGACTTTGTGTGTTAATGGCTCGCTGAGCGTGTTTATGGCTGTGTGTGTCAGGCTGAATAAAGGTGAGGCATGTTAATGATAAGAGGGTGGATGACATTCCCGTCTGTCATCATTCCCACCCTATCTCGTTTCCACTCTTGCATGTACACACACACACACACACATTTACCTCACAGTGCCGGTGACTAGGCGCCTTTGAATAAACAACAGCAGAGGATGAGGGTTTACCTGCCACTGACCCCTGTTGCTCACACACATACATACTGATAGAGGTGTTCACTTATTGACTGGTCCCTCCCCCATCACTAAGCTGGCCCAGTGTTGACCTCTTCATCTGATCTCCAGGGATTTACCGAAGTCAAAGGTCAATCTGGTCAGACTGTCCCTCCAGTGGCTGACTGCCTTCCTTGAAAGACAGGCCCCTGCTCGCATTATTGTTTTCCAATAAATAGCACCTGACCAAAGGAAAAGGCTGCTTGCTTGATTGAATGTGTGCATGCGTCTTTACACGTCCCAATAAGCAATTTCTCACCCGAGAGAACGGTCCAGGAGGAGACAAAGAGTATGCCCACTTTTGTTGTCCCTTTTGTGGAACAATCGGGAATCTGAGCCAGATTGAGACGAGGGGGGTTATCCCCTTCTCTCTTCTTGCCTGGCAGGCTCAAGTGCCGTGTGAGCTATGTAGAGGAGGAGGTTTTGAGAGTGCAAGGTGCCTCTGGCTGTGCCTGGTCCAACGATGTCGTGGCGGTGTGGCATGTGAGACATGCATTCATTGCTTTGTGGCAGAGCAGGGCTGAATAGAGCTGGAAAGGCTCTCCAGGCATGAGAGACAGAGAGACAAAGAAAGAGAATGAGAGAGATTCAGAGGGAAGGAGTAGAAGGCTTTCAAATGACTATGGAATTTAGTTTGCCCTTCTAAAGAGGTTTTTTTTTCTTTCTTTCTTTTCTCTCACTTCTATGCTCTTTTTTGTTTTTTGCTTGCTTAGTTTTTTTTCATATTTCATTCCTGTTTTCCTTCTTCTTGCCAGCCTGTTTTCTTGGTCTTACCATACCTCCATACTTGCACTCCCTCTCTGTGCTTCTAAGCTCCCATTGTCTCTGTTTCTCTACTTCCTGATTTTCAAGTTTCAATTCCCAAGCCAGGCTAAAGACACCCATATTGTATTTTACACGGCTCCTGTCTAGATACAGCATGTTTCCATCAAGCTTCCTGTGTCTAAAGTCCCAAAAGAAGGCTAACAAGCTTTCTAATTCCTCCTCTCTGTGCTTTGCTAGAGCTACCAGTCTGTGTCCAGGTCTCAGGGGCAGTCGCTATTTCTACATTCACAAGCTCTCTGTTTACTACAGGATTTATGAGAGAAACAAGACTTGGCCTACTTGCTGTGATGTGTATTTGTCTGAAGTTTTTAAATGATCCTCAATCTGATGTTGTTGTTTTTTTAGGCATGGCAGGCCATCCTGGAACCTTTTTAGGTCGACACTGATGAATGACACTTGTTTATTGTCCTGATCACAACACTTCTGCCAGGCCACAAACATAAACCTAACTAAAAATCCTGACTGATCGGCTGATCTGAATGCTAGCCCACAATAGCAGATAAATTTCTACACATCCAAATGGCAAATGTCATACACGGTGTGCTGTTTAAGATGCTTTACACAACCCACAGTGACTTCTGCAGGCATCTGCAAGCTGCTTTGAAACCCGCCTCCATTGCAGTTCCTCTTTTCACTGCTGTTTCTCAATCAAATCTGCTGTGATGATGCCTGCTCTGTTCTCTGCTGGGGTTTTTGCCGCTTCTCTCCCCTCTTCCCACTTTCCATGTCTGAACATGAAATGGGATGCAGGTTCCCAAGCAGAGTGAAATGTGGAAATAATAATCTTATTTTGACTGAAACCGGTCTATGCCTGTCCCACGCTCTGCTCATTGAATGGCACAGGTATAGTGTGGGTGAAGTATTGACGCTAGCATTATTCCCTGGCATTGTCGAGGATGATTGTATGCCATTGTGTGTCACTGCCAACCTGTCTGTCTGCATTCTAGCTGAGACTGGCTAGCTGCTAGCAGGCTAGCTGTCCCTCCTGGGTGGCTACATCACCTCATCCTATACCCTCCTCACAGCCAGTGACAGCCCAGCCCAGGGAGACATAGGTAATGGTCCTCTCTGATGTACACCCCGACTCAATTGAACTGGATGGCAGACACACGCCTAAAATAACAAAAGGAGGGGAGCGAAAGAGAGGGGGTGGAAAGGAGAGAAGGGGAGGGAAGGAGCGAAGCGATCGATAAAGCAGGGACACATTGCCTAATAAAGATTTATTCCTTCCCCCCCCCTCGCCATCCGCCTTGGCAGGGCAGACGAGGGGGGGAGGAGAGAATGTGATTAGTGGACTTCTTCTCCCAGGGTGCTTCTGATAGCATGTGTGTATGCGTGCATGGCGGTGCACTTGGCCCCATGCGTTGTGTGTATTTTTGCATCTCGGTGTGTTTATCGCATGTGTTTGTCTCTCTCCCAAGAGCAATAGGGGTTAAAAACGGTCTCTGTCGTTTGTTCTGCCAGCAGCGGCACTAGCAGCTGCAGCTGTGTCCCTGCCTCTCTCTTCCTGTCAGCTAATATTTAGTTAATCTTTGGTCTGGGACCTACGGGACTGGCCGGAGCTCCTGGTGCCCCATCCATCTCGCACTGATCTATATTCCACGCTGGATCCCTGTGCCATTAACCACTACCAAGGGGAGGAGAGAAGGGGATGGAGCGGCGCAGAGGTAGAACTAAGAGGAAAGGGCAGATGGGTGGAGGTAGAGCTGTAGAGAGACAAGAGAGTGATGGAGAGGAAGCGATAGAGGGAGGAGGAGGAGGGGTAGCTGTCTACCGTATCAGCGCTAAATAAGAGGGAAAAGGCAGGCAAGGAGGTGGGTCAGCTATTCCATACATGGCAGAAATTGCTCCTAATAATTTAGGGGAAAGTGCAGCAAAAGAAATATGCACAGATTTATTTATTTATTTTGAACTCTGCAGCTCCATTTATTTCCTGCTTTATTGGATGCCATCCCGATTTAAGTCTTTCATATAGAGGAGCAGGTGGAATTACTTCAATCCGACAATAAACAACAGAGAGGTAGAGTGTTTCCACAAGGAGGTGTGAAAGGTTGAGGAGGAAAAGGCCGACGTAGGTGGTGGAGGAGGATGGGCAAAAAAGAGAGAGGCAGAGGCGTGGGAGTGAGCGATCCATATGCAGTGAGTGGGCCACTTCATTGATATGCATTGTGTAGTTATGAGGGGGTCCACCTGTGAAGGCTCCAAGTGCTGAGTCACTCAGTAACGCACAGACTAAATGCTTTTATCCCAGACGCCTCGTCCATCTGAATGGAATATAATAGGCCGTAAAGTGCTTTGCTAGCAGCGGCTGCTTGCCCCATGGCAAACCCTTGCCCCTCGCTCTCACTCACCCTTCTCCAAATCTCATTTCGCCACTTTCATGGAAACAAAGTGTGCTTAGCTTTAATTACATTGTTGTTTTTTCTATATATTTTTGTTCATCTTTCCATGTTGTTCCTCCTGCAGTGCTTTTCTGGCAGCAACACTGAGCTTTCTCTCTCTCCCCGCTACAGCCCTTCTGTCCACACTCCCTGCATATCTTCCCCCTACAGTTAAGTGTGATCCCTCTGCTGCTGCCGCTGCCGCTGCTGTGTGTCTGCGTGTGTGTATTTTGTGTGTGGGGCACCTGTTTGGGATCTCGGTGTGTGTTCAGGGTCACGCCTGCAGGTCGTGCGTAATGAATAGCAGAGCTGTTGGCGAAGCACAACTGGTCGGGGAAGGAGGTGGCCAGAGAATAGCTCACCAGTGACGGAACGAGAGGAGGAGGATGGACGGATAGATAGATGGAGGGAGGGAGGGAGGAAAGAAAGAAAGGGATGACGGAGCGAGAGGACCAGTAAGGGAGGAAGGGAAGAGTGGTTGCGAAGCCAGTGAGCCTTAACCACCTTCTGTCAGTCTGTCTGGTCTCGGTGCTGTTTTCTCTCTCCTCGGAATCTAATGGCTTTTCCACTGTCCTCTTTCCAAACCTCCACACCTCCCCTCCTCACCCCCTTCTCTCTACTCTTACCCCTCTCTCTCTCTCTCTCTCTCTCCATTTTTTTCTTTCTAATTCCTCTCCATCTCTCACTTTCCCAGTTAAAATTCTCCAACGAAGTCCCTGTGCTGTCTTCCCTTGCTACCTCCCCTCCCTCACTCTGCCTGTGTACTTCCAGCTGCTGGCCAGGGGAACAGCTGACTAAATCTAAAGCTGGGGCCCCTGGCTCTGGCTCTGGCTCTGGCTCTGGCTCTGGCTCTGGACCTGGCCCCAGCTCCAGCTCTGCCATAGCCTCCTCCTATTCTCAGCCCCCCTTTTCCCTTCCTCCAGCCCTCCCTCTTCTCTCTGGCCTCTAGCCCTGGCTCCTCTCTCAGCAGCCCCAGCTCAGCCCTGGCCCTGCCTCTGAACCTGGGCTCCAGTTTTGCCTGACTCTCAGTGGTTCCTTCCAACCATCCCCCTCCATCCCACTTTGGAGCTGAAAAGCCTCAAAACCCTTCGCTCTCTCTCTCTTTCTCTCTGTTTTGCCTATAAGCCTTCTGTTTTGCTTTCTCTTTTTCGTGTGTGTGTGTGTGTTGGCTTTTTTGTTTTGTTTTTTTAAATTGTGTATTTCTTGCTACTTCATTTGCTCACCCTCCTCCCTGCTCTGACAGGCTGTAGCTGGGCCCCTGGTACTGTCCCAACATATCTGGACCGAGGCCTCATCCAGGTTGGCTGCAGTTCAGTTCTCTGGCTCCTTTGCCCAGCATCCATTGCCAGGCATCTTCCTCTCTCTGGCTATAACGTTAGTCACTGTAACTCAATGTGGCTCGCTTTACTCCAAGCCACACTCAGCTTGTACATTCGGTTGTTTCTGGCTTAACAGTTTCCGTGAAGCTCTCAGACTCGTCGCGTGTCTCCTCCGTCTCCTCGACTCCAGTTTCCGTGCGTGTCTTTAAGTTGTGTAGACGGGCTCTGGCTCAGGCAACGGCACAGACACACACGGCAGGCGCACGAAAGCATGCGTCGTGCGAGAGTGTGAAGCATATGACACATGATTGGCAGTAGGGGGAGGATGGGGAAAAGCAGCGAAAGGGGAAGTGGGCCTTGTCACAATTCTAGACAAGCCGGGGGCTCAAGTTTGATCGCTGCCCAGGGAAAGGGAGCCTTTGTTCACTCCCCCCGCCCACCTCCTCCCTAACCTCTGAGGCTGTCAGAGCGAAGGGTGCAGGCTTGTGTGATTAGGTGCAGGCCCAGGTTCCATCATCACTCTTTTGAACAGACATTGCCCACAGAAGACACATGCCAATACGCTTCTTCCTTCTTGACACCGAGCAATTCTGAAAGGGCGACTGTAGGGACTGACAGGGTAAAGTTCAGAGAGCAGCCTGCAGCTACACTGGGATACACATTCCCTTTGAGTGGAAGTGGGCCAGTGAAGCCCAGGCAGGAAGAAAAATAGTCTCTCCTGTGGAAAAACTTGCCGTTCTTTGCTTATTATTCAACCCATTCCTGTCTGTCTAATGCCCACAGCAGTCTCTCCCCCCTTCCTCTCTTGTTGCATTTGTTGTCGGCTTTTGTTGTTATGTTTTAATTTTGTATGTATGCGTGGAGAGTGATTTGCTGGGTGGGGGTGGAGGGGTGGGAGAGCAGCAAAAGTTTCCTTTGGAGTCACGTTTTCTCTTGCTGACTGACAGACGCGGGATGATGAAAGCGAATCGCAAAGTGCCACAGACATCAAAGGTTCCTGTCTTCCCTCACTTATTGGCATCAGTGCACAACAACCCGGTGTGGATTCCTCAAAACAGGGAGGGAAGCAGGGGCGGGTGGGGCGTGGAAGGAGCTGCAAGACGTGGAGGCATATGACAAAAGAAACTACCGTCCAAACAGCTTGAGGGGGCAGAGTCAGGAGGTGGGGGCGCTAAATAATCAAACCTAAGCGCTGTAACTGAATCGGACTGCTTTTCAAGAGCATTTTCAATCAAAACGGGCTTTTGATGTGCACTGATTCTGATACCAGCGATGTTTGAATAGAGAAATAGTGACAGGCTTGAAGTTATGAAGAACTCTGCTTTGGGCCCTCACTTTGAGGCTGCTTTCTTTTTTTGGTGTGCATGTATTTTTTTTTTTTTTTGTATGGACCAGTGCAACAGTAATTAACTGAGTGTTAAAGCTGAGATGAAGTAAGCCGCTTGGTTCTGCTCTCCTAACCTTATAGACCCCCGCCCCCCCAACCCCTCTTCTGTGTCTGTCTCTCTCACTCCCTCCCTTTTATCCTTTCTCTTGTTCAGGATGGCACCCATTGACTGCCTCTGACCTAATTTGGGCAAATTTCACTGACCTACTTCATGGGTGAATGCTGACTTGCCCACGGGAGGTGATTCTCTCACACACATGCACACATAATCTTTTCTATCCTTACGGTTAACATGCAGGCCCCTCGATGTCCCGTACAGTGGATGTGGTGGCGGGCAAGTGACCCCCCTCAGCTCACCCCCTCGTTCCCCAATCAAACCCCCTTCTATCCTCTCCTCCTTCAGCAGTCTGGCATCCCAAATGAACATAATGAGGATATCAAAGTGCGAGCACATAGTAAAATATAAACAAAGCAGTTGGCCTCTGTTTGATGTGGTCTCAGAGGTGACATAGCGCTTCACTTCACTAGTCTCTGAAGAGATGTAATCAGCATAATTGTGTAAGGATACGATTATTCTTCTGTCATTTATGAAAATGCTAATTTGAGGTAATTCGATCAAATAATCTGGAGGTACTTTGGGTGTATTGGCAATCACAGTAATTCATTTTTTAAAGTTTGAACGATACAGACTATGTGCATGTTGAGCAATTTGAGAATTAGTCTGTTAATGTGCTAAAAATGAATTCAAGCATCATTGCATTCCTCTGGCAGATTAATTCCCAGTCAACTGGACGAGGTCCTCTGGAGGGTTTTGGAAAGGGTGTTGTCATTCTTGGATTAGTTTTCCCCCCCCCTTTTTTTTTTTCTTTTTTAATGTGAGGATGATTAGTAATAGACTTCTCTGCCTACAGGCCTTCACAAGGACATGATGGTTAGAATGAAGTCTAGCTTGAAACTGTGTTTCGGTCACGCTTGTGTTAGTGTTCTTTGTAATATTTTGTGCAGCCGGTGTTTTGTGTGTTTGACAAAAAAGCTACTTGTTCATATTTTTATTGCCTGCATATTTTGCACTCTGTGTGTGTGTGTGTGTGTGCTTGCCCCCTGAATGTACATGCATATAGACCCAACACCGGACAGACACACATTGTCATGGCAACGCACACGGATGTCAACAAAAGAGGCTCCAGGGTGAATATTGTCCCCCCTCTTGTCCAGCAGGGTGCAATTTATCTCAATGTAGCCATGAAAGGCAGCTATTTACATGAAACCAGAGCTGTTTCTGGGAAATAAGGGTCTCTCTGAAGGTTTTGATGTCAGCTGCCTGCTTTTAGTCCAAGAATGGAAACCTTAACCATCCAGAGAGAGAGCGAGCGAGAGAGGGGAGAGGAGAGGAGTGAGTTGTAAACCTACCGAGAGAGATCTCAGTTCCCCCATGTGTTTCAGGTCCTCACCCTGAAAAGTCTCTCATCCTTTCCCCTTCGACTTGCTTTCTGAAGGCCGAGCGTAGCGTGTGATTTCAGATGCTTACAGTTTGCACAGAGTAAATCTGACTCTCTCCCACCCCCCCACCCCCCTTTGCTTTATAGCTTATCCTTAAGAGAGTGGTGCTAACATCAACGTCAATATTTACAGGAATAGCCCGCAGGCAAGCGAATCGACCACCTCGATTCAGCAGAGACATCAACCTTTCTCGTGCTCCCCCTCCTTCCTGCCCGTTCTCTTCTTTCCCTCACTTGTTTTCATCCCAGCTATTCCCGTTCTCTGCAACAGCCCGTCGATCAAGGCGCCAGGTGGCTGAGTTATTTGTCTTTGGGTTGCCTTTGTTTTGTGTTTGTGTGTGTGTGTGAGCACAAGGTGCGTCCTGTATGCGCAGGATCTTTGACAGGGCCACCGCTTTGACACAGGCTCAGCTACTTTTTGAGAGATGCTGGATGACGCGTGTCAAGTGATATTAAATGTGAGAGAACCTCCCCTCCTTTCTTCCTCCATCCCATCCCCCACACCCCGAACCCCCACTCTGCCCATCCTGCCACCGTGGACTGTGTCTGCTGTGGTTAGTGTGAGCTATGACACTTTCCACTGGGTCTTTTTTTTTTTTTTTTTGTCTTTTTAGGGAGGGGGGTAGGCGGCACATCTGATGCATAAAGCCTCACATCACTTTGGGTATAGAGTGGAGAGAAGGTCAGCAGATACACAGAGGAATAGATGCAGCGCACAGACACCTTACCTGTGTCAGGTTTTTCCCTTTTTTAATGGTCAAACTGGTTATTGTGCAAGCTACATATTTTTCAGTTATGGTGTTTGAAAACTGCTGCTGTAGCTGTTGCACAGTTTTGTCTTATCTGGGGTGCCGCTGATGAATCCAGGTCACTTTCCGATAGACTGCCCACCTGTTTAATTGTTCCATGTAGATTTGTTTATTTTCTTTGTGCAGGGAGACAATAAATAACTTTTTTGTACATTTCACTGTGGCACTAACACACATGTGCACCTGCTGCCATCTCTGCCAGGTAAGGCAGAAGCACGAGTATCATGCCAGCAGGCCTGATGCTCTAACAGGACGCTCCGAGGTGGGGGGGTGCTGGGCAGAGGCAGCTTTATGGCAGGATGTAGCACGCGCCGGCAAACAGAGAACAGCCAGTGTGACCTCAGTGACTCCAGGAAAGAAGGGGTTAAAAAAAGCCAGCATGGCTACATTGGCTGCGTTACGCAAACTGGCGGCTGGCTGGAGCTGAAAGGGGAAGTGCTGAGCTCAGAGGAACACTGGCTCAGAGCCATCGCTCCCTCCTCCCTCCTCTGAAACCCCCCCCCCCCCCCTTTACCTCCCACCCCTACCCGCCATCCTCCCCCTCCTCCCCGCTACAGCTGAGTGCTCCCCATGCTTCCCACCGCCAGGCGTGGTGATGTGTGTTTGTGTGTCTGTGGGCCTGTGCTGGAATGCAGCTTCCCCCTCGGCTGGGGCCTGTGTGTGTGTGTATGTGGGAGTGTGTGTGTGTGTGCGCACGTGTTCGTGTCTGTCTGGAATGATGCCTCTCCTTGTCTATAGTGTGACGTCAGTACACACACAGCAGGTCAGCTTAGGGCTAGGCAACATTCTGCGTGCGTGTGTGTGTGTGTGTGTGTGAGTGTGCGTGTCATGGGAGGGGGAACAGGGGAGGAGTCAGTTATTGGAGAGAGAAAAAGGAAAGAGGAGGGGCTGTTTGTGAGCAGAAGGAGGTTGACTGCAGGGAGTCACTGAAGCCAGTATGCGTGCATGCATGAAGGAATCATGAGTGTGTGTCAAGGGGTGGGGTTTTGTGTGAGTGTGTGTGTGCGTGTGTGTGTGTGTGTGTCGGGTGACTTTCCAAATGAAATGGGAAGGGTAAAGAGAGTAAGGTTATTTCCTGGCGTGGAGAAGTGAACCTAAAAACACGCACATAACCCACGCATGTGCACTCGCAGTCATGCTGCAGTTTTCAGTCCAGTGCCATTAGTGCCCAGCTATTTTCATATGCAAATAAATTCTGTTCACTTTCAGCAGCATTAACTTTCACAGTGGCTTTTTGTCTGTGCGTGCTGCATTTACAGAATTATTTTTTTTTAAACCACACTTGCTCTTTTTTTTTTTTTTATATATTATTATCAATTTTAATATTTGAGCTTTAGTGGCTCGACAAACTTCTAAAAGCTGCATTATCGCCAAAGGATTTCTGGGTCAAAGTTCAGATTACGTGAACAAAACGCATCTACAATCTATTTTGCATGTCAATCTGGGAGTTTCTGCATGCAGATTTTGCATAAAAGCTGAAAAACACACTTTACAATAATCCCCGTTTATTCCTTTTACTTTGTCAACTGAACAGACCAGCTCATTTTGAACAATACTAGTGCTTTACTGTCTCAACTTACTCTATAGGTTTGCCACCAGAAAGATACTCAAGTGCTGTAGTAGCAGACAATGGCTTTTCAATGGATCCTTTTACCTTCATCTATAGCTTGCGTGGGTCTTCTGGGACAGACTTCTGCTAATTACACGCATTCATTTCCAGCCATCTGTAATTTCATTCACACTAATGAACCTTGCACATGGATTGGGATAATGTATAGTTAATGTACAGATGGGAGACAGAATTAGCAGGCTGCTAACTTATCAAGTGACAGAAATTTGTTGGATACCAACTAAAGGAACAGTTCACCCAATACCACACAGGTGAAATTACACCTAATAGTAATTTTAGACTTAAGCGTTAAATACTTAAATACGACTAACGTAGCACGTTTTGTTAGACCCCAATTTTAGTTTCTCACAGTCACACAGGTCTGAATGCCAGCCATGTTCACTGGGCAATCATTGGTTGTAAGGAAAAAAATGTAGATTTCCCTAATCAGTTGGTGAGTGATTGCAGGAAGTTGATGGTAGTCACTATGAAACTGATTACTAAAATCCTAGTCACCCTGGCCTAGAGGCTGGTCAGTGACCTCCTGGCAACCACAGGTCATTAGGGATAAATATGTATTTCCTGACCAGGTTGTTTGTAGTCAGAAGATGAAATTGGTTGCAAAGAAGTGTACAGTTATGATTGCTTTGATTATTAGCAGTTTGTTTCAGTTGCCCATTTTTGGAACGGGAGACACTAACTCAACTGCAAACACTCGCCATTGAGTCTTCATGCAGTAGTGAAACTGAGAAGTGCAACACAAACCGGAAATTGAAAATGCTTGCCTCAAAGGAAAATTTGTGGCTTTTGAAATGTGTTAGCTGCAACTTTTGTGCTCAGTACACACTGCAGATGATCTGCTCTTCAGCTATAGGTTTGCAGTTGACTTCTGGCCACTTGCCTCCATTCCAGGCTCTGGTCGCCTAAGCAGCCTTCTAATATATTTACTATCTGATAAGTGATTATTTTAGTCGTTTGCATGGAATTTCAACAATGTTTACGCTGCTCATTTCCCATCACTTGAAGTCGTGGAATGTCATTCACTTTTTATGCTTTCTGGTCTGACTGAAGGCAAAGAACGCCTCAGGATGCCAACAGCTAGTGTTCTCCTAGTGGCCCATCATAAGCCCAGATAAACTGGAGGATTGTGTCACATAAAATCTGTGCCAAATCGATATGTGGATCCATCCACTGTGGGAAGTAGCTGAAAGTACCTTCTACTTACACTGGTTGGATAGAGTATTTACAGTCAAGCTGGCATCCCCCATGCAAAATACTGGTGACTTTTCAGGGAGTGAAGCAATTACAAGTTTTTGTGACCATCCTCTTCTAGCAACTGTCAGCAACCACTTATCAAAAAAGTTGGGTTGCCAGGTTTTTCAATCTCAACTGGTGGTTCTCAGATGGTGGCCAATCAGTCTCTAGGCCTGTGTGACTGAGGCCTAATAAACTTTTACAGACTTTTATGTATCTTTTTATATAGAGTCATGCTAGCTGGTTATCCCTGTTCCCCAACATTTTCTAATGAATATCCCTTAAACTGTTTTTTTTTCCTCTCGTCTCAAGCCCGTCCATGACGAGAGGCTTCACTGTCTTCCTATACTGGTCATTTTCTTGAACACCAACCTTTGGGATCCGTCAGCAGAGCAGTAACACCATCTCTGTCTGACAGGCCCAATCCAGCAAAATTAGAATCCATTTTGAAAGTGATAGTTAGAAAATTGCAAGTCATTCCTGATGTACCGCGTGGCAACGAAGTGGCAGCAGCCCAGTAGTCGACTGTCATTTCAACCGCCAGCTGATGACAACTCCAATCACCCACACATCCGTCAGCGTGCGCGCACACTCGCACGTAGACACAAACACACAGACATACACGTATACTTTCCCTCCCGTCCCTATGATTAACATTCAGATTTTGCTGTCAGAATCTCAAACGGAAGTAAATGCATTGAAATTCATAGAATATCTCAGAACATTAATTTATGCTTATGTGTGTCTTGTCAGGATAAGCATTCGGACTGGGAGCGTGTGTGTGTGTGTGTGTGTGTGTGTGTTTGTGTACAAATATGCATGTGTAAATGTGTGGGTGATGAAAACACACCCGGGGAGGAAAAATACTTTTTTTTTGGTTCACCAGTGGGTTTAAGGCATGAATATGGCTGCCCCTGGAGCTCAGTTGTGTTATTAAAGCCTGTCCCATACCTAGGACACACACACACACACACACACACACACACACACACACACACACACACACACACACACACACACACACACACACACACACACACACACGCCTGGAGCAAGGTCTCCTGCAGAATAGCTCTGATGTCTGTTTATAGTCTCTGTATGGGTTCTTCCTTATAGGACCACACACGCATGCACTTATTGTTACTCACACAGACCTACCCTTTTAGATGCTGCATAGCCTTGTGTACGTCTTTGTAACCTTATTAATCGGGCCAGTTTAAGGAGCTGCGACAAAGGAAATGCTCCTTTAGCTGTGGGTGGGATGGAGTGTTAGAGGGTGGGGGTTGCTCCTCAGTTTATGTCTCTTTTCCAGCCTTGTAGCAGTTCAGATCTCCTTTCAGCAGGGCCTCTCAGTTTAGTCCGACCAAATGGATTGGATTCCAGGCCAATAGCCTTTTCTCTGTTAGGTTTAAGCAGGCTATCTTTGGTCAACATAAAATAGGATCCCATGTTAAAGCTCACACTGCTGCAGGTGGTCCCCTCTGGATCAGAGAAGCTCTAGCAGGACAGAGTCGGATTTAGGTGTTGCTCTCTCTCTGTGTACAGCCCACGAGGTAATTTGATTAATGTGCAAGGCTAAAGTGAATCTGTGCAGGCGAATGGGCTTTAAATATTTGCTCTGGCTGTTTCTCCCTCTTTGCCTTTGTTGACTTGCTTTCATACCGGCCCATTTGTTTAATCTTGGTTCTTTTTTATTTTTTTGGTTTTGTTTGTTGTCTTTTGTTTTTTCATTCAAATGCATCATGTATTCAGAATAAATCACACACAAACAAACTCTCTCTCTCTCTCACACACACACACACACACAGAAAGGATGAGTGCTGTCTGAACTGCAGGGTGCCATATTAGATTTAGGTGACAGTCACTCATGGACCAATTCAGCCAATAAACTTAATGACCTTCCCACTGCTGGGCCTGAATTTTCTCCATTGACTTGGAATCTTAATTTGATTGCGGAAATATATGTATGTTGCTAAATCTAATTTAGTTCACTGATTTTGGAACACTGGGCACTTTTGTGCTTAGCGAAGCAAACCCCCTCTCCCCACCAACTGCCTTCATGTGGGAAGCTAAATCCTGTTTCATAGGGAGCATATAAAGGTGGCATTCTTCCGTCACAGCAGACGTACGTTGAAGGAGCTGCAGGTCTTAGCCCAGGTCTTTCCTCCCTGAAATAAGAGCACAAATCTGGCATTTCAGGGGGCCCCTTGTTTTTGGAATAAGCAGAAGTGGTCATAGCTGGTCAAGACGTCACATACTGGCTAATCTGCACTTACACAATTTGAGAATGAAAGATCGAAGTGCAATATGAAGGAATGCTTTGATGTGGGTCACCCAAAGAGTGTGGGTGGTCCACAGACATTTGTGAATATCTATCTGTCTGTCTGTCTGTCTGTCTAGCAAGCTAGCTAGCTTTACACACACACACACACACACACACACACACACACACACACACACACACACACACACACACACTCATTCTCACTCTCACTCACTCTTTCACACACTGTCATTGCCTGCTTCCTCTGTGTTTTGGGCCAAGTGTGATTTCACCAGGGCGGTCAGAAGGGGTTTCTAGGGCAACCTCACAGAGGCCTTGTTCTAAAAATGGCCGCCATGGTTACTTTGAAAGCCAACACTGGCCTCTTGAACATGCACAGAAAAGAGCCCTGAGTACCACTTGGGGAGGAAAGCTGGGTGGACTGGGTGAGGGGGAAACCAGGCTCTTTAATAGCTAGCACATGAGACATTGAAGGTTTCATACCCACCCAACCAGGAGTCAGGGGAGGTGTGTTTGTGTGTGTGTGTGTGTGCTAGTGCGTGTATCTAAACAGTAATATCCCTGTACTCAGCGCTTGGCTAAATTAAAAGGGCATTTTTGGCGTGGGGGGCAGGTTTTGGTGCCCAGACGATTGGACGGGGAAAGGCGAAACTCATTACCTACCCATCTGTCAGAGAGTGAGAGAGAAAGAGCTGTGGGAATGTGGATGGATGAAAAGGGCTTGGAAGGGGAGAGAGTGAGAATGCCTATTAAAGCAAGGGAAACACGACAGAATTTAGCTTTTTAAATACGCAAGTCTTTTATCACTGTTCAGTGTTTTATACTCCATGTGTTCTGAATCCAAAAAGTATCCCTGTTCATTTTCTCTATGAGAAAGAAAAATAGTTTTGGTTTTTAAAGTGCAGCTGGTTTTACAACCGTGTGTGTGTGTGTGTGTGTGTGTGTGTGTGTGTAAGAGTGTGTCCAATTGTATCAAAGGTTCATTTTTTTTGGGCTCTCTAAGCCCCACATGTTTTTGATGTTCTCTCTTTCTCCCCCCTCTGTGGACCAGGGGCCACTCTCGAAACACAAGCTTGACATGCGTGCACACACGCACACGCGCGCACACGCACACACACACACACACACACGCACGTACCGACAGACTAAATGTAGCAGCAAGAGTTACAAACATTTGCTCATTTGTATGTTTTTTACGGCTTAATAAGCTAGCTTTCTGCTCTACAACCAGGTGCACTATGTCAGCGTTTTTGTCTAGTTTAAGATTGTCTCAGTGCTGGAGTCTCCCACAGCTGGAGACATATAGGCTTTGATCACTGCAGATGCGAGTGGCTGCCATATTTGATCCACACTCAATCTACTGTGGATATTGTTAACAAACATGTGTTTCCTCTGCCAGCTGGCTTTCAGAATGGAAACGCATATCTCCATGGCAGTGTTGTGCAGTGTTAGGTTTTTGCAGCCAGCATTTCTTAGTTTGCAGATAATGCTAAGCGAAAGGGTAAATATCATAATTCATTGCTCTTTCTGTTTTACAAACTCCAATTCATGCTGATAGCGCTCTTTGAATGTTGTATTGATAGATTTATATTAGGCATCCGTCTAATAAAACCGATAGCAACTATTCTCATCCAAGGGAACAAGCATTAAATGGACACAAATGCTCAACTAATCCAAAAAGGGGGGGGAATTCAAATCAATTTAAGAATGGAGGGGCCTGAAGAGGCTTGAGAAGAAAAGTTAACTGCTAACTGAAGTTAATGGATGTGAAGCAGAAAACAGTCAGTCAAAATAAATAGGAACACATAGTTTATTCACAGTTTAGATAAACATGTGAAGTGGTTATCTAAAGTTTACTCAAAGTAAAGCTAGGAGTTAAGTTTGTTCTCTAAAAATATAGATAAAGAAATAAAATTGTTAGTTAAGCAAAATGTTATTTTTTCATATAAATGGTTAACTAAAATTATAAATTTTGAGTTTGCAGTTAGCTAAAGGTATGGCTTGTAATTTAAATTGTTAGCTAACTGTTAAAATGATTATTTTCACTACTTCAACTGTTAAACTATAACTAAACAGTTTAAAGTGGTTTAAAATGGTTACCCAAATGCGTGCCTTGTAAGTGAAATTGTTAGCTAACTGTTAAAACAAATAAAAGTCAAAGTATGCTATGCTAAGTATGCTATTCAATGCTAAATTAATAAAAAGTTTGAAATTAATAGTTTAAAAAAATTGGTTGAAATTGTTTCCTTAATGTATTAACAGCTTAAATATTGAGAAAGGTATCCACAGTGTGTTGGCTAATTGTTAACTAAAAATAATGAATAAACATTTAAATTAGCTCAGTAAAAATTTAAATGAAGACTCTGAAATGAGAAGCTAATGGTATGGCTTGCTACTGAAATATTTAGCCAGATGTATTGATTAACAGTTGAAATGGTGAGATAAAAGTGAAATAAACAGAGTTTTAAATGACTAGCTGAAAGCATACCATGTCATTAAATTAGTAACTATTGAAAGGATATAAATGTATAAATAAATGCTTGAAATTGTTGGCTAAATAGAAGGAATAAACCAATGAAAGTGGTCACCAAGTATGAAGTTAGATGCAGGACTAACTAAAACTTGTTGGCAAATTATTAAAACTGTAAGACAACAGCTATTGACAACTAGTTGGGAGAGTTCACTAATCATAACTGAGCCTATATAAGCTGAATGCAATAGCTATGGCAAATGGAAAGTAGTAAAAGTCTTGTGATATGCAAGATATTTAAATGAAGTTTCCAACTATGCTTTTCTTGAAGCTGCTTTAGGGACAATGCTGACATTTTATATTATCATTATTTTAGTCACCCGCTTTCTTATTCCACTCATTGAGGACAAAGAAAGAAGGGTGTCTATTTTGACCTCTGTTTAGCTTTCCTGAATAATCCTCCACTCATTTCCATCTATATCCTATAAAATATTCAACTCCTGCCCCTCCCTTCATACCAAATATAGAGCCCCAGAAAACACTTTGATATATGCGTTAATACATGCTTGATATCACATCGATGTATGCTCTCGGTCCTTTGATAAACATATTAAACATATGTATGTCTTTGCATGGTCCACATGAATTTCAGAGTTCTCTCTTGAGCGCATAAATGCATTCATAAGCTACTCCTGGCCTCTGCTAACCACTCCCATTATTAATAAATGCATGATCGCACGCTGTGCCTCAATATGTATGTGTGTGCCCATATGTGTGTCTCTTTCATATGCTCATAAGTGTGTGTTTTAGGCCACTGCTGGGAACCCCCACCTGGTTCATTCATATGTATTCTCGAATAATGACTAGCCACGCCTCTGGATGGTGCAGTCAGGACAAGATCAAACATTATATTCAAATGAGAGCCTGTATAATTCATACTGGAAAAGTCAAGCACGCTGCTCACTTCCTTATCTCTTTCTCAATTCCTTTTGCCGTGGATCAGCAGTTTCCTGCATCTAGATTTCTGTCAGGCCCATCTACTCTCACTCACAGTAATGGTAGTAGACTGCAGCTGGTCCTGATCATACTGATAAGAGAACATGGGGCATTTGGCAGGTGACTGCGGTCGAGTGAGTCTGTTTAACATAACTCCATCCTAAGTTTATTCATTCTTGTAGACAATGTGCGCAGTAGTGTCATCTAATAAAGAGCACACTTGGTGAACTAGCTGCTGTAGTACAAAACGTCGTGTTGCCTCTGTGTGTCTGTAGATCTGTAGACCAAGCAGCAACCTTCTTGACTAAAAACTCAATCCAATGCAGAAGCTTCAAACGCTGTACTACCTCATGTGGCTACCTTAGACTAGCCATTTTTACTCAAGCGAACCACAGTGAGAAGCATTATCCACAAATAGAGAAAACTTGGAATAGTGGTGAACCTATCCAAGAATGGCCTTAATGAGCTCTAAGAGTGCATCGATGATTCATCGAGGAGGTCACAAAAGAACCCAGCGTATGATCTAAAGAACTGCAGGCCTTACTTGTCTCAGTTAAGGTCAGCTTTCATGATTCAGCAATACTAACAGTTGTGGTCATTTGTATATTCTTACATCTGGCTCAAAAATAACACAGTATTTCATAAAAAGAACAACATACCAACAGTCAAACATGGTGGTGGTAGTGTCATAGTCTGGGACTACAGGACCTGGACCATCTCCAGCTGAGATCTATTAGCATCACCCTAAACAGACCTTTCATGCTTAAAAACCCTCCAAAATTAAACCAATTCTACAAAGAAGATTGTGGGCACTGTTAACTAGTGGCTGATGGTGGTTATGTCCCTATAAGACGTTGCTTAGTTGTCTGCTGTTTCTGTAGCTTGACTTGTTGTTTTAGTTGCAAAGACAAATGGAAAACAACGAAGGATTTAACAAAAACATTCCTAAAACAAAGCACGTTCTCTTTTGTTTCTAACATTTTCAGGCTTCCACCTGAGCGGCACAGTGACGGACCCCGCCACCCCCTCGTCACCGGAGCTCGTTTGCAGCGTCAGCGTGAGCTTTGATCGTTGCAAGATCACGGCGGTAACGTGCACTTGTGGAAACAAGGACATCTTCTATTGCGCCCATGTAGTGGCGCTGTCGCTTTACAGAGTACGGAAACCGGAACAGGTCAAGCTGCACCTGCCCATCTCGGAAACCCTCTTCCAGATGAGCAGAGACCAGCTGCAGAAGTTCGTCCAGTATCTGATATCAGTCCACCACACTGAGGTTCTGCCTACTGCGCAGAAACTGGCAGACGAGATTCTGTCACAGAACTCTGAGATCAATCAGGTCCACGGTGAGGAAACCTGTGTGTTAGTGTCTTTGTGAGGTAATGGGCATGTTTAAGATCGCACGTGGGTATTAACGCCCTCTACGTGCGCACGTATTGACTGCGAGGGGAAGGTGAAGTGTGGCGGGATCAATGTTACTCATTAATAAGAGCCAGACAGCAAGCAGAGATTCTGTGGCTGCAATCAACACTATAGAGCTGTTGTTTACCTCTGGGAGAGAGAGAGAGAGAGATATAACAATGCAGAGATACAGATCAAGAGGTTACTAGACAGATTTGTTTATCTCTTGTTATCGATGCTGTACTTACTGCTTACCCAGAAGAGGTAAGCAGCAAGTACAAATAGAAGGGCAAACAACTCGGGAAGAGAAACCAAGGAAACCAGGAAGCACAAAAAGGCATAAAAGAGTCTGGATGCGTTTTTTTTTTTTTTTTGTGATTGTGTGTTGCTGCTTTGTAACTGGAGAAGTGATGAAGGAAGCAAAAAAGAAGTTATGGGGAGGTGTCTATTGTTAAGATCAAATAGCTAAATGGCTTTGCTGATGTGTTCTTGGTAATGTTATAGAAACAAAACACCGCATTGCTGCCTGCAGTACGAGTAGTGCACTTGCAGGTTGCTGTAGTCATAGGACATAAAGGTGTAGAAAGATGAGTTACATTGTCAGTCTTTTTTTTTATTTTTTTATTTCCTGGCTATTTATGGAGACATTTTTGATCTTTTTCTTAAAAGGAAGGGCAAATGAACTTGGAAAGAGATGTTTTTTTGTTTTTTTTTGTAGAATTAGCTTTTAACTGTGTTTGCTAAGATCAAAGTGCACTGTTTTTATGCTTTTCATGAACAAAATTAAACTGACTTTCATCTCATTCCCTGGAATATAAAATCTGCACGGGGTTTTATTTGACAAATATTATATTCACAATATCCAATATATACCAATAATGCCATAGCATACATTATGATAAGAGATAATAAGGGAAAAAATGTTATGGCCTTATGCACATATAAGATTTGAAGTGTGTGTGTGTGTGTGTGTAGGGGCCCCGGACCCCACAGCGGGAGCTAGTGTGGATGATGAGAACTGCTGGCACCTGGATGAGGAGCAGGTTCAGGAGCAGGTCAAGCTCTTCCTGTCCCAGGGAGGATACCACGGCTCGGGCAAGCAGCTCAACCTGCTCTTCAGCAAGGTCAAGACCCAGGAACACTCCCACATACACGTACAAAACACACCAGCTCTCATACAGTACATACCAGCCCTGCCAGTCGCGGACACGTTCACGTTGCTCCCTTTTGTCTTTCTCACAAGAACAAACAGCTACTTTGAATAAATATTTTCTCCATATTGTTAGCGCACTTTTATAAGAAGCAGGAGTAAAAACAACATAATACAGAGAGCACATACACTGAACGTCATGCTGGAGCTAATTGCAGGAGGGACGGACACTGTGAGATAAAGAAAGAGAGAGGTATCGGAAGGCGAAAGCTCGCGCTGTATGCTCCTTTGTACCCATGATTAAATGATTACATGAGAGACGTGCCGTTCGCTCCGTTACCTGGTATTACAGTGGCAGAGCTAGACCAGCATTAATGCGCTGTGTGCTATGTAAAGACTGCAAGCCAAGGCCATTATCATCCAGTCCGCCTGGCTTTTAGAATATCTCTCGGCTTCATGCTCTTTGTTGCCTGTTATATTCATTTCAGTGCGCGCGCACGCCCACTAACAGCCGCATATATGCTTACACAGACGTGCATGCCCACATCGAGAGTCATGTACGCACTTGCGCTTACACAGAGCTGCCCTTAAATCTAAAACACACATCCACTGCATTTGAACTTGTGAATCTACTGCAAGTGTCCATGCATGTGTGTGCATGAGTGTTGTCTCCGCACATGTAGCAAAGTTGAAATTTACTGTTTTCTGTTTTTCTGGTGTTTCACTGAAAAATCCGTCCCCTGTATTTAAAGAAGTAGCAAATCAGATTAATATTTGATATTCCTGCACACCCAAGAGTTTTAATGCCTCCTACAAGAAGTTGCTGACCACCATAGTTTACAATAAACCAGTCCCTCTTGTGATTAGCGCTTCTCACAAAAACTGAAGTAGAGAAGAGAAAACTATCGCTGCTGTTTATGCACAAAGAAAAATGTTTACTTTTTTCTTCTAGTAACTGATTTTCTTGAAGTTGGATTCTCATTCTTTTTAATTTTTTTTAATGATGCCATATTGTATGTAATGTAATGACTGGATTTTCTTTGTGACATCTAGTTTTGCAGAATATTAAAACCCCTAAGTGAAATCAGAGAACTATTTAGAAAACATAAATGATTATTCCGTTTCTGTCTCAAGAACTGGATTGAAAAAGCACAGTAAGTATTTAAAACAGCGTTTTAAGGAAACAAAACACGATGAGAATGAGAGGAATTTTGTCATGCGACCGTTAAACCTGATTTGACCGTTGACAAGTGCAGTAGCTGCAAGATTAAAATATAAACGTTTGCCGCCACTGTATTTACCTCTACCAACAGATTACACACAGTAGATATGAAAACATGCCCGGCCGTCTTTAAATGTGCTACACGTGTTTTGCGCCATCCCGAGGCATAAAAGTTGTTTTCTTCATTGATTTAAGCCTGCGTACGTGCCATGAATATTTCAGCGCGCACACGATGTTAGAACAACGTGCCGCTCGTGTTATCGCTGCTCTTTGTTCCTCAGCTGCTGTAAACTACATGTGTGCGCGGGCCTGTCCCTCTTGTGTCCTCCTCTAGGTGAGGGAGATGCTGAAGATGCGTGACTCCAACGGAGCGAGGATGTTAACACTGATCACAGAACAGTTCATGGCAGACCCTCGGCTGGCGCTGTGGAGACAGCAGGGCACCACCATGACCGACAAGTACAGACAGCTCTGGGATGAGCTGGGTGAGAGCGAGAAACACACTGCACACGCACATACTGTCCTATAAATGTGCACACACCTCTTTGCCTAGACGGATTTAGCAAAAATCGACACAAAGGTGTTGTTGTTTTTTTTGTTTTTGTCCCGCACACACTTGTCACTGACAGCCCAGTCACTTTCTCACTGTGACTGGTGGTGTATAAAAGTGTCTTTGTGAATTACAAGCTATTTAATGCATCGTGCTGAAACCCTAAATGTTATAACCTCTGCAGTGTTTTCAGACTCATCTCATTACATATTAAGCTGATGTGACAGAGTGCCGCTCGCCGTGCTCTCGCTCGGCTTGATACATCCTGTAGTTCTTCTGACAGACGTGCTGTACCTACAGCAAAGCACATCCTCACATGCCGCAAAACCAGCGGGCTCATCACCAGGACAGCAGCCGTGTTGTCTCCGCGTCTTTGTTGTTCTTTCTCTAATGTCTTGGTTGCTGCTGTTGTTGTTGTTTTTGTTGTTGATGATGATGTTCGTTTTCTCCCTTTGGTCTTGTTCTGCACTTTGCGAGGACAGCGCAGTGATCTCATCTGTTTCAATCCCACGTATTTTTGGAAGTGTGTGTGTGTGCACGGTCTCTTTGAAGTCCACACTTCAAAACCTTCTTCCCAAGTCCTTATCACTCCCCCTGATGTGTGGTAAATGCTGCCTCTTGGCGCCGCACTCTTTATCCCTCTCTCTCTCTCGCTCTCTCTCCCCCTCGCTCCCTCTTTTGTCTTGCTCCTCTTTGAGTTGCAGCTACTCCTCTCCTCCAGACACAAAGCCTTGCCTCATTCACTTGTCCTCACCCGTGTCTTCTCGTCCACATCATCCGCGCCCCCATTTCATTTTCTCCCCTCACCCCCTCCTTTTTACACTTTCTCTCTGTTCTCCGCTGTGTTTTCTTCTCCCTTCTTATTCTGTCTATGTCCTTGCCTTCGTCCTTCCTCCCAAACTCTGTCTGCACACATATGCATCTGTAGAATACAGTCACATACAGTTTCTCTCTCTCTCTCTCTCTCTCTCTCTCTCTCTCTCTCTCTCTCTCTCTCTCTCTCTCTCTCTCTCTCTCTCTCTCTCTCTCTCACACACACACACACACCCACACACACACACACACACAATGTGAGTGTATACATATCTCTTGGAGTCTGGAGAGTAAAATCCCCAATTGTGCTTGTATCCCCAGAGACATAGCCACTTTTCATATTCTGTTTGTTCCAATTTACTCTAAAATGATGTGTGTGCAGTCAGCGTTGCCTCGGGACTAGTCAAGTTCTCTGTTTTCACAGAGTTTTGTATTCCAGTGCAAGATGGCGGCAGCACGTAAAATGTGCTCCTAAAAGAACAAGAAACAGTGTTAGGGTGTAAAAACAGCCCCGAGCTTTCAATCTCACATGATATCTGTATTAAAGGTATTTTAAATCTCAAAAGACACACTTTATGGCTTTTGTATGACTCATTGCTTACATCACTGTTACACACTGAGAAGTAGGGCAGCTAACTGAAGTGTGTGTTTGTGTGTGTGTGTCCAGGTGCCCTGTGGATGTGCATCGTACTGAACCCCCACTGTAAACCGGAGCAGAAGTCATCATGGCTGCGCCAGCTGCGCAGATGGAACAGTGTGGACGTTTGCCCCTGGGAAGACGGTAACCACGGCAACGAGCTGCCCAACCTCACCCACTCACTGCCTCAGGGCGCCCATGGCAACCAAGGTAAGACATCGACAGGTTTTGTATGTCTGTCAATAACGTATTTATTGGTCGTGACACGTGTCTGGCAGTTGTAGCGGGTGAGAGGTGAGTCTCGTCACAGCTGTGGCACTTCCAAGATCTGTTGTGCAGGAAGGAATAGCGAGCACCCAAAGAACTGTTTTGGCAAATTTCTTTCCCATAGATTTAGTCCATTCAAGGTGGTGCTGTTAGCAACATCGCCTCGCACCAAGAAGGTCCAAGGTTTGAGTCCAACCTTTGTGTGTTCTCTCCGTGTCTGTGTGGCCTCTCTCTGTTCCCATAGTTCAGAAACATGGGGATGGGGCTAGGTTGCTGATTGGCCTTAGGTGTGAATATGAGTGCGACTGGATGTCTACCTCTGTGTGTTTGCCCGGCGGCCAGCTAATTAATTTTGTTGACCAATAATTACCTTCATCTTTTGTGTATTTCAGACAATAATTACATAGAAATCAAAGCACAAGGACAGAAGATATGCTGAAACGCATTGACGAGATCCAATAAGAACTAATTAATTTGTTCAGAAAGGCAGGAATGTGATCTGTGGTGCAGTGAGGTTAGGTGCACACAATTGATCTGTCCACGAGAAACGGTTCTCTGTTTTTCATGAAAAGAAAAAATGGCAAAAGTTGGAAGGAAGAGAAAAGTAGGCATATGGACACATTCCACATTAGATGATATATAGATAGATAGATATATCATCTAATGTGGAATCTTATTAATATATAATAAGACGCTTTGTTAAATCGTGTGGAGCAACTCTCACCGGTAAAACCATGACAAAAGTCTACACTTTATTTTACCCTCATCTCAAGTTTGCTGTCAAAATGAACACGGCCTTGCCTCTCGCCCCTAAGTGACCCTGATTCGGACAAGGAGAAGAAGATGCTTTCTTTTAACGATTGATTCAAAAATGAACAAGAAAAAAAAAGTATTTTTTTTCTAAATCATGATGTCAGCAGAGAAGTTCAATTTCATATTGGTATGACTCATATTCGGTTTACTTAAAATGAATTAAAAATTGTAAATCAAAGAATTGTTGCCTCACTGTGAAAGGGCTCAGGAGCTTTGGCTACAGGGTGGGCGTATGTGTGTGTTCGCTTATCAGTCTGTCTCTATCCAGTGTTTGTCCTAAAAGATAATTTTACACAGGCAGCAATTCCAAGCTAAAAGAGCCACGCATGTGCTGGAGATAAATCAACAGATTTCCATTCTTTTTTTCTTTTTTTCTGTTTGTTTTCATACACATTTTATTTTCTTACAAGATAGACAAAACAAAAGAAACAGAGAAAAACCACGTCGACGATAAATCTCAACACAACACCGAGAAGTACAATTCCATACATTAACCCAACAACTGCAAAAACACAATAATTTTCCTGCCCCACATAATTGCTGTGTGAATCCGGTCTGCTGGAGTCGAGAGGAGGCCGCTTAGATTGCTGTTTGCTTTCCGGCTTTAAAACACCACAGCAGATTTTCTGTGGTACACAAGCCAGTTCAAGCTGCCAATCTTCCGAGTGATGGTTTTTTGTTTTTTGTAGCAATTACGCTAATGTCAAAAAAGATATTGAAATGCTAGGGCTGTCTTTTAAAACAAGAAGAAGTCCACAAATTATCGAGCGTTTGGCTGTTATCCATCTTTTTCTCACCTCACCTTTCCTTCTCCTTCAGAGATGCGCCCCCACAGGACTGTGTTCACACGGGCCATCGAGGCCTGCGACCTGCACTGGCAGGACCGACACCTCCAGCACATCATCGCCAGTGACCTCTACGCCAACTACTGTTACCATGACAACCAGGAGGGTTCTCTCTTCGACTCACGTGGTTGGCCCTTATGGCACGGTGAGTCTGTCTGTGTGTGTGTGTGTGTGTGTGGAGGTGTGAGTGAGCACGTGCCAGAAAAGTTATTTATACACAGTGAGCCAAACTGAGATTGTCCAGGAGGTGAGAGAAGAACGCTGGTTTTAAAACTTCTGTCTTTCCCTCAGAGCATGTCCCAACAGCCTGCGCCAGGGTGGACGCCCTGCGTTCCCATGGTTACCCGAGAGAAGCCCTCCGTCTGGCCATCGCCGTGGTCAATACGTTACGAAGGCAGCAGCAGAGGCAACTGGAGCACTTTCGTCGGCACAAGAAAGGTGAAACTAAATTGCGGTATTCAAGCCTTATTTGTTTTTTATTCTCAGAATCCAATTTGGCAGCAAACCATTCTTGGAAACTCACTAATTACCTACAAACAACACCAGCTCACTGTGATATCATATATAATGCCTAATAATCTCAAAGGAAAATTTAAAAAGGAACAAGCCAGAAATGCTTTCAGTTCCTGTGAATCCTTTTGCCTCCGTAAAGTGTGACATCTAAACATCTAATTACTCTTGCCAAACTTCAGAGTAGATGAGCTCTTCATGCAAGGTACTGAAAAATAACAAATACCTATGCCATCGCTGAGATATGGTCTGTATTGATTTTTGGTAGTTTATGGGGCCTATCGCTGCTGTTTCTTAATCAGGTATGGATGACAGCTCTGTGCATATTAGTTTTCATACCCTTGCGCATTTCAGTGGCGGAGGGGGGTCGACTTTAAGGGGTGGAAGAATTAAGATGAGGTCTTGCTGGGACAGACAGTTGTTATTTGTGTGTATATGTGTTTGTGTTAATACGCTGTTCAGCTTGCAGAGGCTAATGATGTGCATTGTTACTTTAAGATGTTGTCAATTTTTGCACTGAGACGTGTCCCCGTTTGCTTTGTCCTTTTCTAGAGTTGCTCCATAAAGGCCACACTTCCATAACCAACATGGAGGGCTGGGTCGGGCATCCCCTGGATCCCATTGGCACCCTGTTCAGCACCCTAACAGAGTCAGGACGAGTGGGCGAGGAGGGCTCTAACACCTGCTTAGACCTCTCAGGTACTGCTGGTTTATGGAAACTGGGCTCTTAAATAGCTACAAAAAAACCCATACACACATCAAAATGCGACTTTATCGTATTCTTTATTCATCCCACACCCTTTTACATAGTGATTCATGTGTCTGTCTTTATGTATCTACACGGAAAAATCAGCTACTACACACAAACAAGTCATGAAAATACAGATGTTTTTGTGTAATTTAGCACAGATGTTTGTTCTAATTCTATGGGACTGATTTTTAACATGAGATAGGAAATCTATACTCTCCATGTATATTTATATCTCATCGATTATAGTAGAGTAATTTTTAGTCTATACAAAGCATAGTTTAAGTGTAGCTTCACCTTCACTCTCTTTGTCTTATTCTTCACCATGTTTTTCAAATTCTCCTCGCCTACTCTCTGCGATTGCTCCGTCCCTCGGTGCGTCTCCTGCTTACAGAAATAGCCCACTCCTCTGAGGAAGAGCAGCGAACAGAGGAATGCTCCTAAGGGGTCGATCTTTATTTTGGGTGGTCACTGGATTAAGACCTGCACTGTGTGACGAACACAGTGTGTTTTTCACAGGAGACGGACTCCTCTATTGTCCAGCGCCTCAGAGAGCCAGTTTCTGCTGACTCATTTCTTCTCATCTGCCTCTTTGTCTTCTCCTTTTCCCTCTTCATAGATTGCTCCAGCGTCGTAAGCCGAGCGGACCTCCAGCGGATGCCCGTGCAACGATTGCTGGGGGACGGCGAATCGTACGTGGCGCTGGCCGTGGAGACCGCTCTGATCGGCCTAGGCCAGCAGCGGGTGATGCCCGATGGGCTGTATGCTCAAGAAAAGGTGTGTCGCAATGAAGAGCAGCTCTTGGCCAAGCTGCAGGAAGTGGAACTGGACGACTCCCTGGTCAAAATCTTCCGTAAACAGGCCGTCTTCTTGCTGGAGGGTAAGAGAGATAACAGAATATATTCCAACTATACTTTTGTTTTGGTTTGGTTTTTTTTAAATTTACATTTAAATGGTTGCTCCCAACGTGGTCGAGTGGGTGTGTGCTCTTCCTGTCCACATGATAAAGTGTGCTGGGGCAGCACTGAACTCCAGCATGCTGTATGGGTGAATGAGAAGTCTAAAGCTCTTTTCATAAGTGTAACCTGTTTACAATTTACTTTTTTCACCATATTTCCCTATAGCTCTCTTTCTCTCTCTCTCTATATATATAATATCTATATATTTAAATCTATATATATATATATATATATATATATATATATATATATATATATATATATATACCTCCTCCCTGTTCTTCCTCTACCTCCCACACACCAAGAGCCTACACATTCCTGCTAAAACAGGAAAAACACTTTTGACTCTGTCTCGCTATTTATTATCCTTTCATTTTGTGGTGCAAATAGAGGCTGAGCTGCCCTGGGCCAGACCAAAATGAGCTCTTTACACAGTAACACCAGGGGTATTGTGTCAGCACACATATATGCGTGCACGCACACCAGTGTGTACATTTACAGGAGTGGAGCTAGGGCAGAATGGGGTTTGGTTATGGGAAAACGAGAAGGAGGAAGAGGAGGAGGAGGGGTGCGGTGGTGGCTCATCCCTGAGGGCCCAGCCCAGTCAAACTCTACTCCAATCCCCACCCAAACCCCAACCCTGCCTCATCCCTGGCGCGACCACCCACCTCTGGCTCCGTTACTAATAGAGCACCGGGCTCCGAGGCCTCTGTGGGTCCCTGGAGACTGCAGCCGCGCCACTGTGTGATGTGGTCTGTGGCTTAGAAGCCTGTTGGGGTTTAAAATAACCCACCAGAGATGAGGGGGGAAGCACAGGAAGAGGGGGAGGGAAGGAAGAGTGTGAGGCCAAGGCTGCACACACGGCCATATGGTTTTTGACATCAAAGTTTGTTTTAATGCCGCGTGGCTTCGGTGCTTCCTGGCTACAAGGGACAGACCAGATAAATCACTCGTCAGTGTGCAACAGGAAAATAATGACTTAATGTGCAGCAATACCAGAATGTGTTAATTGTATGGTACATATTATAAAATATAATAACTTGAGGACACACTTCTTCCTCCTGTGTGTTCCATAGCTAAAAAGGACCCACTTTTCTCGGTGTGTTTATATTGTTTTCATGTGCTTTTTGTCACAGCTGGTCCGTACTCTGGCCTCGGAGAGATCGTCCACAGAGAAAGTGTCCCCATGCACACCTTCGCCCGCTATCTCTTCACCTCTCTCCTACCTCACGACGCTGAACTGGCGTACAAAATTGCACTGAGAGCCATGCGGTAGGTCTCCTGTGTTTGTGTGGGCTTGTTTCCGTAATCATGTCAAAACCTTGTAAATCAGATTTTTACCAGCTGTGACAGCAGGTCTCGCTTTGTTTTCACTTTGTGCGTCTGCGTGCGCACGTGCATGTGTGTGTGTCTCAGTCTGTGTGTCATCATGGCAGAATGTGATCCTGGGCACCTCCTTTAACTATTACCAAAGCTTGGCAGGTGTTTATATGTCTGTCTGTGGATGGGCTTTGTCATAATGGTGTCATAAACATGCAAGGGACAGCTATGAAACTTTACCGGTGTAGTTAAGGTGACTATTGAGGAGAAGGCTCTAGATGTAGAGAGGCCCTGTTAAGAATCTGAAATAAAACTTTTTTGAGCTTTGGAGATTTCCTATGAAGTAATGAGTAAAACAATCAGAGATAGAGCAGTGCCCCACGCTCTAATAGGAGCTGTTGTTGGAGAGACTGGTGATTGTGAAGCAGTAGCATCTATGTTAGCATCCATGGCCACAAAGTTTTAAGTTACCACTCATTGATGATCCTGAGTGTGTTTTACAGATTTCTGAAAAACAAATGAGCTTACCTGTGCAGCACACTAATATGTGAACAGCTGAATATTGGTATGCACGCCCCAACCCACTATATGATATATCCTCGCATCCTGTGTAACCATAAAATATTTACGTGCGGCTTATAAATGGTAAAATGGACTGATGCTTATGTAACACTTTTCTACTCTGCGGACTCAAAGCACTTTTTACTACAAGCCACTCTTATCCATTCACACACACACACCCATACAGCGCTCTATTCTAAGTACTGTCTGACGATCACACACACTGGTGGGGAAATTACGGTTCAGCTGTGGTAGTGCATTGGCGTTGGCTGCCCGTCTACCTGCAGAGAGCATCTGTTGTCAGATGGGGGCAGTGTCAAAAATATGTGGCGTAACTGCTCTGTGGGATACTCTTATTTGTGCTGTTGTTGGTCCGTCAGTCTGAAGCTGTAACGTGCGATTTGGTGTTCACTAACTTCCCCGAGGATACGACGATGCAAACTGCATGAGCCAGCGATTCACCAACCTTCTGATTTGTAGATGACCGAGTCATCCTCGCTTAAAATCTGAGTGAGGATTTAAGCGATTTGAGAAAAAAAAAATCTCCTCAAGTTTAAGATCTCTCCTATTTGTGCAAGCTTGTCTTCAAGCTTTAAAGCTTGCAATGTCTGCAGCTCAGTGTGCATCTGTGTTTTGAAGGGAATTCCACGCTGTTTGCTGGCCTGTGCGTTGTCCATGTGATCTCTCTATATTAAGCTCCTGTGTGTATTCATCTGTGGACAATGTGGACATGTGTATGTACGTTAATCAGTCTGCGCTGCTGTGTTTTGATGTTGTGACTAGTGGGAGCTGGATCAGTGAATATTAATTACATTAATGAGAGTATAATTAGTGTGGCTGTAATGAGGAGGATTCGCACACGCACACACTTATGCGCGCACACACACAAACACACACACGCACATGCACACACAAACACATGCATATGCCGAGCCAACGGGGAGAGGACACAGAGGAGGAAGATGTTTGTTATGTTTCTACAAAGCTAAGCTCTGTGAAGTCCATCACTGTAAAACTAGCAAATGATTTGTGAACGACTAAAAATGAAGCGATTCTTGTTCTTCCTTTTAACTTTTTCGGGTTCTCGTGATGTGTCACAGTTGGCCGAACGGAGAACTAAAAGACAAGAAGCGCATCCCTTGCACCTTCCTACAGTTAACCATTTAGGAGGCGTCAGGATGTAAATAACACACTTACAAAACCAAAACGAGATGGTTTGGATTTCTCAGTGTGGTTTCAAGGTTGCAAATCCAGCTGGTGTGTCCCTTCCATTCCCTCTAAACCCAAGTCCCAAGCCTGTTTTCCCTGAGTCAGCCACTCCCTTCCCTCCCTTGCTACTTCCCTTCACCTTTTTTTTTTTTTTTGTTTCCTTCCCCTCTGCTCCTCCATCCCGACTCCTTTGGCGTGAATGCGTCGATTTAGAATAATACGGCCACTTATGGGTGCTCCTGGGAGCCAGGGGTGTCTACTCAGCACATAATGAATGTGTGTAATGTAGCGTAGTGTAATGTGATAGCATATACCTCCCCGCTCCCACGGGATGGTGGACAGTTAAATATAGAGGAGGAGGTAAAGTAACCAGGGCTATTTTAATGGACCTATTATAACACTATCATTGATACAAGGAGAGAGAAAGAAAGTCTAGCTCTCTCTCTCTCTCTCTCGCTCTCTTGTACACACACACACACACGCTCTCTCACACACTTTTTTCTTTCTACTTGCATTCTCGATTTTTCTCCTCTGTCACAGTTGCTCTTAAAACGGCTTTTTTTTTGCAAATGAGAGGAAGTCAGACTGCCTCCATGTGTGCATGCATATCCATGAGAGTATTTTAAAGTGCCTGGGAGTTTATGTGTCTTGGATGAGGTTAATTAAAGTGTGTAAGAGCAGCATATGCCGTGCAATGGCTCGACGTGAGCGGCCAACACAAAAACAGAGAAGCTGCCTACTAGTTCAGGGGCTGCCCAGAATTTGACTGCAGCCACAGAGGAAGAAGAGGAAGAAGAAGGAGAAGAAGAAGCTCACTGCCTCTCCAGAGACGGTGCTTATCTCAACTCTTTTGGAAGCCAAAGAAACAAATCCCAGTCGCCTGTTATCATATGTGATTTCCATATGAGATATGAGCCTTCCAATGCTAATGACTCTGGATCTTCGCTGTAATCCACAACCTTTGATCCTCTGCATAATCCATAATCTTTGAATATAAAGTACTCTATATCACGATTGCCGTCTGAGGATAAGATGAGACCGATACATCACCAGTGCACACAGGTAGCAGCCATCATTTCAGTCTGGACCACTTTATTCCAAAGACGATTATTATTTCCAGACGGGGGGGAAGGAGAAAGACCTGTGGTGCACAACACAGCAGGCATTGGTGATATGACATCTTCAGACGCGGCATGATAAGGACGAGCTGGGATCAAGGCGGGCTGCAAAGCTGCTTGCATGAGCAACAGTTGACAGATGGTTAAAGCAGTTTAAATTGTATACCTTATATGAGATTCTGTTAGCGCTGTGTGATAATGCAAATTTTGGTATAGACCTGATAACAAGTGAATACATGGCCAGTATTACTGATACCAATGCCGATACTATTACCGATACTTTAAACCTATGAAGCACTGATCATGACTGTGACCTGGAATGTAAATGTGCCTGTCTCTAAAACACTTTGGGTCAGCTTCTGCTTCTGACAGTCAGCGCAAAAAGGTTGGATGGGATGGTTTTTTTTTAAATGACACAGTTCAAACTGAATTTAGAGGATAGAAACAAAGTATTAATCCTATGGCTGGTATTGATCCAATACCATACTATGGATATTTGGTTAGATCCGCCTACCTCTAGATGTTTCAGTAGGACACACAGAAGCATATCAGCTGACGTCGTGTGACATTGAGATCTACTGTTAAGAGCTAATGTGCCTTACCCAATGCTTTGGTGGCTTTTTTCTTTAGTCTGCATAGTAAAACCCTTATCTAGTCTCTCAATTTTTTTTTACATGACTTTCAGATTAAGATGCTGGGAATCATTGATGTGGGACATGTAAACAGCGCAATACTATTGTGCTGGTCCCAGTGAGAGAAATAGACGTAAACCACACAGCCAAAAGAAATACTAGTAATGTAATGGGTTGATTTCCCTTTGAAATATAATGTTTTACACAATACAATTTTACTATCAGTCAGTGAAATCTTTAAGTCTGTCCCTTGTTGCCTTCTACCTCTGCATATAATGTTTTACTGTCTGTCCGCACAAAGCTATAAAGAATCACCACTACACAAACTCTCACACACGTACAGACGGTGTATTTGCAATCACTTTGCTCATGCACATGTGTTTATTGTATTATATGAAATTTATTGAACAATATAAAGAAACATGCTCATCTGTGAGTTGCAGAAAATCCAAGTGCACGGAAACAAACAAACCTCTCGAGAATGATATTTTAAAAACACAGATTTTCACGTGACTGCGACAGTGATGACTTTAATGTAGTACATGTTCCTCAAAAAGCATCACTCAAAGCAAATGTCATTTTTAGCATCCTAGGCTCCTGACGGCTAGAATATCTGCTCATCTCGTTCATGTATGACTTCATCCCTGCTGCCAGGTGTTCTGCAGGTTTTATCCCACAGGAGTTTGTGTATGGTCTTCCACCGGATGTGTCACTTAGCTGATAGATGTGCGCTTGATAAATTATGGAAGTGAAGGGTGTTTACAGTCAAAGGGGGAACAGAGAAAGAGGTAAAGAGGTCAGTAGTCATGGTGATGCAGACCAGAAACCCAAAGGGCCTCAGGATTTAGGTAAAACCTGCTCGCACTGCTTTTTATCATTGTATCCTTGCAGCTTTTCTGCAAAGCATTACGCATTTCATTCTTCTTACATGGGCATGTGAATGTGTGACCCTAAACGTTGGTTTACCCATCACTGCCTCATCACAGGCTCCTCTTCTGTAATCTGTTGCCAGCTGCCTCCACGTTGACTGTATTGCATATTTCTGCCCCTTTCAGATGTGACAGCGTGCTACAGTGCCGCAGGAGACATTTGACACCAGAGCGACAAACCCTTCTCACTGACCCTCACAGGAATTGATTGCCTCTTATCGATCACTCTGTTTCTTTTTAGATAATATATTTATACGCAATTACTTCAAACCATGGAAAACCTGTAAAGAACAGTTTGTTACAGTTTTTTTTTATTATACTGTAAACACAGTAAATTGGTGTTGGATTTAGATGTGCAGCATTTTGCACTAATTATATTAGCTGGCTGGGATTAAACTGTACTTGTGGTTGGATTGAATACTTTGGAGAAGTTCATGAGGGTTCATTTACCTCTCCTACATTGAGGTATTCTTCAGCAAATCCAGGTCCTTAAGCACCCATCCGATGCAAGTACTCGGCTCTCTGGTGAACACCAAACAAAAGCAGGAATGTTGATGAGGCCTCCATCTTTATCCAAGGCGGGTTTTTTTTTTGCTTTGCTTTGCTGCACCCCAGGAATCTTCCAGAAGGTCCCAGTGTGGCAAAAGCTTTTAGCAGCTCTTAAGCTTTGTGTGGAATGAATCCGGCTGTTGCTAGGGCTTCCAAACATCTCCATTTTGCACCAAGTGTCAGCGTTCACACTTGCACGCATCTCAACTGGGTTTTTGACACCTTCTGTCTCCGAGAAACGAGCTCCGCCGGTGCCCTCTTGGGCGAAACGGAGCGAAGACGAGGCTGTTTTTGTACATGCCTTTACTCGGGTGGCAGCGGTATCACATGCACCTTGCTCTGAAATTGAAACTGGCATTTAGCATTACATTGCTTTTACTGGGCTGCTTTGATGTGTTTTCAAAAGGGCAGGTGTGTGTGTGTGTATCTGATCTTGTGTGTGCGCGCGTGCGTGTGTATGCTCTGGGTTTTTTCATTGATGTGTGTTGGTATTTGTTTGATGTGTGTCCAGCCTTACGGGGCTAGAAGGTGAATTCCTTAATTTCCCCATGGACTCAATTAGCTTTGTGATTGGCTGAGAGAAGGCCAGGTTGCGCTGTCTTCTGAAGGAAAGAAGACCTTTGAAACTGAGGTGGGAGCGGAGGGAAGAGAAGTGAAGCAGAATAGGAGATGAGCCGGCCACAGTGGTAACTGTGTTGTGCTCGTGGCTCTTGTGAAGACTTGGCCCTGTCAGTATTATTATAATGAGAGACAGAAACTAGTGAAGCTCCTCCATCCACTAGCAGGTGTTGCACGGCTCTGACTTCATTATGACCAATTAGAGTGAAGAAAATACTAATTATACCATGGTTTCTAGGTGATTAAATACTAGGTTGAAAGTAAATTGCTGGGAGAGGCTAACTGTAATCCCCCTGTGTCGACTGAAGTCATTTTGATTTTGAAGTGACTTTCAGGCATTCATAATGAAGCCTTTTTTTCTCTCAGTAAGGTATTCTGTTTACTTGTTACAGTATGGAGGAAAAAAAGAGGTTTCATTGATGATGATTCACGGACCTTTGTTGTCTAATTTCTCTTCACTCTTGTATTTCTTTAATTTGATGTTTTTGAGTTTAATATTCTTAATTAACTGAAATACACTTAGTTCTCCAGACTTCTTGAAGGACATTCAAAGCTCCTCTTTGGATGTTGGCTGTCTTTTGGTCCGTTTTCTGTCAAGATGATCCTACACTGTTTCAGTAAAGGTCCGGACTCTGGGGAGGTCAGTCCATGACTGATAGTTTCCCATTGTTTGTTTTTCATTCCATGCATGCTGTTATTGCATTGGCAGTGTGTTTGGGATCATTGTCATGCTGAAAAGTAAAGCTGTTGTCAGTTACAGGCTTTCCAGATGGTATTGCATGGAGGATTAAAACCTGATGGTACTTTTCTATGTTCATAATTTCACCATTTTTGATCAGATCCCCAGCCCCAAATCATGACAGAGCCTCCTACATGTTTTACGGATGGCTGTAGACACTGTTGTCCTCCATATATACCATTAATGATTTGAAACTCATCGCTCTATAAAACCTGTTGCCACTGATTTTTCTGTCCACTTCTTCTTCCACTTCGTCTCCCTGTTTCCTTTCCTTAAGACTTGCTTCTTGACAGGGTGACTGCCAAAAACCCACCTCTGGGTCTCGTGTCAGGGATGATTTGTTGCTACAAAAATACTGCTCTTTGCTTAGTTTCCTCTAAATATATTCAGGTATAAGGATGGACTAAATTTGAGTGAAAAAGCAGCCAGTGTCCAAAGAAAAACTTGGAGACCTGGAGAAATATTGCTCAAGACCACTTTAGAAAAGTCTGGCTTCTTGAAAGCAAAATCTAAAGAAATAAGGGGTGGCTCAAGACTCAAGACTCTATTTAATATTTATGTATTTAATTGAAGTACATAATTCTCCACAGAATATCTTTAATAATTGTGCTGTGGGTGTGTTTCTCCGTCAGGTTGCCGGTGTTGGAGTCGACGGCATCATCCGGTGACCTGTCGCGACCTCACCACATCGTGTCCGTAGTGCCCAACCGCTACCCGCGCTGGTTCACCCTGAGCCACATAGAGTCCCAGCAGTGTGAGCTGGCCTCTACCATGCTCACTGCTGCCAAAGGTGCACAGATATTTGCACAATTACAGATCCCGCCATTAACTTTCCTCATGTTGACGTGCTATTAGTAACACATGCGTTTGCATGTATACAGATAGGGGTAGCAGTAATTTCTGTGCAATTCGAAACTATTTCTGTGTTTGTACCACAGGCGACAGTCGCAGGCTGGAGACGGTCCTGGAGTCCATCCAGAAAAACATTCACTCCTCGTCTCACATCTTCAAACTGGCGCAGGACGCGTTTAAGATTGCCACGCTCATGGACAGCCTGCCTGATATAACACTTCTCAAAGTCTCTCTGGAGTTAGGACTGCAGGTATGCATTTTTTTTTTTTTAAAAAGTGTACTTCTGTGAATTTATTTTCACCTTTTAGTGGAAGTCAGGTTGTAAATTTCCATGGCACACCTTTGTTTAAAAAAAAAAAAAAAAAGCCTAATAATACATCCACATGTGTATGTGAAGGTAATATTCTACTTATACCAAGCCGCTGTTGACTTGTATCTTTGAGTAGAGATATATTGGATCATTTTCTTACAAGAAAAGCTTATAGCTCTGGAGGATGACATTAACCCTGTACATCACAAGGGTTTAGTTATCTTGGGTCAGTAAAAGGATTTTACCCTGATGTTCATGAAACAGAATTTTACATTATTGTCTTGGAATACAGGAAGATTACCAGGAAACGGCATTTACATTATAGGGTGCTCTTAATCCTGTAAAATAGCTCCATTATATGATGAGTGCAGAGGAATCAGAAAGGATATTGTAACAGATCTGTATCTGTGGATCCTTTGGTTTCCTGAATATTTAATTCTAGATGGAACAGCACTGCAATGCTATTTTCTAAGGGGCCTTTATTTTGTGCACCTCAGGGAGGAGAATGAGCTTTTGAGAGGTGATGCTTGGTAAATGTCACAATATTGTTCATTATGTTTTTTCACCTTATTCGCCTTTGCAGACTTTAATAAATTATTTATAGATTTACCTTGGATCATATATTTGTAAAGGTATTCACTTTGATGGTTTTCCTGTGGGCCTTTCCCCCCCAAGGCTGTTGCAATATGTACCACAGTCTTTTCCGCCACAGTTCTAGTGCGTCGTTGAAGTTACAGTTGAACTGGTTACAGGAATATTTATAATACTCTTCAGCGGTAATAGTAGATATAGCTCATCTTCCCTGTGCATTTTAATGCTTTACATGTCTGATCAGTAACTCACCTTTCATTCCCTCCTGCTCCATCATCTTTCACCTTCCTCAGGTGATGAGAATAACTCTGTCCACATTAAACTGGAGGAGGAGAGAGATGGTTCGCTGGTTAGTCACATGTGCCACTGAAGTTGGTAAGCCACGCCGTCCGCTTAATTGGTGTTTTTCAGCTGTTTTAAGGATTATTATTAGCTTCTGCTCTATATCTCTCTTCACATCTATTCATGCCTCTATGTGTGCCCCAGGTGTGTACGCACTGGATAGCATCATGCAGAGCTGGTTCACCCTCTTCACCCCCACGGAAGCCACCAGTATCGTGGCCACCACTGTCATGTCCAACAGCACTATCGTCCGCCTGCACCTGGACTGCCACCAGCAGGAGAACCTGGCTTCATCTGCTCGCACCCTCGCCCTACAGTGTGCCATGAAGGACCCCCAGAACTGCGCCCTCTCCGCTCTCACGCTCTGCGAAAAGGACCACATTGCCTTTGAGACAGCCTACCAGATTGTACTGGACGCGGCGGCGACGGGAATGAGCTACACACAGCTGTTCACTATTGCGCGCTACATGGAACACCGCGGGTATCCAATGAGAGCGTACAAGCTGGCGACGTTAGCAATGGCCCACCTGAACCTCAGTTACAACCAGGACACGCACCCGGCCATCAACGACGTTCTGTGGGCCTGCGCGCTCAGCCACTCACTGGGGAAGAACGAGCTAGCGGCTGTAATCCCCCTGGTGGTCAAGAGCGTCAAGTGCGCCACCGTGCTGTCTGACATTTTGCGGCGGTGCACGCTGACCACGCCGGGCATGGTGTCGGCGCTGCACAGCCGCAGGAATTCTGGGAAGCTGATGTCGCTGGACAAAGCGCCGCTCAGGCAGCTGCTGGACGCAACCATTGGGGCCTACATCAACACCACGCACTCACGGCTCACGCACATCAGCCCGCGCCACTATAGCGAGTTCATCGAGTTCCTGGGGAAAGCCCGGGAGACTTTCATGATGGCTCACGACGGACACATTCAGTTCACCCAATTCATAGACAACCTGAAACAGATCTACAAGGGCAAAAAGAAACTAATGATGCTAGTGAGGGAGAGGTTCGGCTGAGGGCGAGGCCGAAGGGGAGGTGGTGAAAAAGCCCGCCCCTCCCCGCCCTCCTCCCACTCTAGTACTTTTCTATTAACTTGAGTCTGCCTTTTGAACTTCTTTTTGGACTGATTAAAAATAGACAAGTAAAAAAAAAAGAGGGATGCGACTTGTAGAATGAAGCAAAAAAGAGAAAGGAAAAGATGACAAAAAAATCAACAGAGCCACACGCGGTATTATTGTTCTTGCTGTTGTTATTGTCATAAACATTATTACTATTATTATTATTAATAATAATATTATTACTACTATGTGTACAGAAGTGTTTTTATTTTTCAGAAGAGAGGAAATTTGTCACATTGTGAATGTTGTGTGTATTTCTCTACATGTGTGCGAGACGAAAACGAAAGCGAAACGGCTTTTTTTTTTCTTTCCGTTCCTTTTCGTTCCTCTAATGATTTAAAGCATCTCCCCCCCTCCCTCCCGTTTCAGTGTATATTGAGTTACATGTTGTCAAGTGGCTGAAGCCCTTCTACAATGGCGCTCATGTTAAAAAAGAAAAAAAAAGAGGAAAAAAACACAACAAAAAAAAAAAAGAGAAAACTTGGTATCCTCAAAGAGAAACTAAGGCTTTAAAAAAACACACTCAAAACACACAGAGCACCTCCCTCTGTCCACGCCCTCACCGGCGGGCGCTGGCCAGCACTGCACAGCTTAGCTCGGCTCGGCACAGCTTGGGTTAGCACTGAAAGAAAAGCCGCTATCAGCATTTTCTCCAGACACAGCAGCAGTAGCAGCAGAAGCAGCAGCACTGGAGCAGCCATTAGTTTTCTCTGAGTTCCAGGCATTAGCTTCATTATACACAACAATGCTCTCAGCTAACTCGTGTTGTTGATATTGTTATAATCTTACCCACCTCCATAATGAGTACCTGTTCCAGACAGAAGACAGTAATGCAGGCGCTATAGACAAAGATAATGAGTATTCTTGTTATAGCTTCAGCTTCAGCTACTTCAAGCTGAAGCAGAACCCCAGAGGCAGACGACTACCTCATGATACGGTATTGAACTGCTCCCAGATTATTTTTTTTCTTCTTTTTTTATTTGCTATCGTGATTGTTATCGTCTATGATAGCTGACAGTGTTAATTAAACAGGGGGATTCATCAGTGAGACCGAGGTTATGAGGAAGCTTCAGATTCCCGCTAAGTGTTTCTGCCCTTGGCTCTGCTGTACGTCACTGCCCTGGCATCGGTACTTGCACCCCCCCTCTCCAAAAAGCTTCAACACACACACGCGCACACACACACAACATGTGTCAGTATATCAGTCCACTCTCATCTATATACAGCCGCCATCATCGTGGTGTTTTCCGACTCGGCCAGTGTCACCTCCCTCTGTGCATGTGAATCATAGAAATTAGACTTTCTACTGTTATAGTTGATTGTGTGGAACCTTCAGTAATTGTCAGCCAGAACGTTCTCAGGGATTTCTCTACACAGGAAGAAACAACAACAAAAAAGGCGGAACATACGAACAACTGAACTTCGAGGAGAAAAAGAAAGAAAGGAGAAAAAAAAAAAGACAAAAACACGACACAACATGAGCGAGCATTTATTGTACTCTGTATATATGCCATAGTATATGTCTGAATATGGAGGATCTGAAAGTATATGTTAACTAATTTATACAGAGTATTCTATGTAATGTGAAATACTTGAAGCCGCTGTAGTTTGCTCTCTCTCCCTCTCTCGCTCTTCATCTCTTTCTCCCTTTTTGCCCTTTTTTTTTCATTTTTTTTTCTTTTTTTGGGGGTGTGGGCTTTCCTCCCTCCCCTCCACTCTTTTGTAAAAAAAAAAACAACAACAACAACAACAAAACAGAACATATCAGAAGGACTCGACTGACCTTGTTGACAGCTTTTTGGACTCGCATGTGTTCACGCACGAGACGCTGGATCCTGTCAGAAATGTTGTTCCGCTGAGTGACGTGTAGAATGGGAAGAGAGGTAGACTACTCCACGCCAGTGGTGGATAAATGTTTAAAAACACAATACGTGATTTCATACTTAGTTATGCATGTAAGCTGTTGTAGTAGCCTAGATTTCCATGGGATCCTATTGGAAAAATACTATAATGTGCTTTATACGGGAGCTAATTGGCGAACAGAGCGTGTATTATGTGTCCAGCCTTACAGTCGTACATTTAAAAGGACATATTTTACTGAGAACCTGCCTCATGTTCCAGTAATATATAATAACCGCGCAAGTAACTTATTAGTCATCAAACTCGACAATTCTGCACATGGACAAATGAGTCTCCTCAGCTCTCTCCTTCATTCCCTGCAGATTTTCCAGTGTCTCCACTGCAAAGTTCAAGCTGTCCCATCATTACCTGCCTTTTTACCTTCTCCTTCTTCTTCTTCTTCTTCTTTTTTTTAATATCTCATTTTCTCTGCGTCTTTTTTCTATCTTGTGTTGATTAAAGATAAAAGCAGCCTTTTCTCTTGCCTTGTCTTAACGCTTTAAAGTAACCAAACAGAAGATCTATCTAACAACCAAACGCGTTCTAAGAGGGGAGAGACAACCAACCTTGGTCCCAGCTTTAGTGTCCTTAATTAGTAAGTGAATGGCTGTGTAACTGATGCTTTAACAAAGCAATTCCTCACGTGTGTTTGGTGGAAAAGTTGTCCAGTGTCTCTTGTTCTCTTCAGAAACAATTTCCTCTGAGTCTTTCTAGCTGTTTGTTTTATTTTATTTTAATTTTCTTGTTTGTTTGTTTGTTTGTTTTTTTGTTGTTGTTTTTGTTCGTGTAGGAATGTTCTGCTCTCCCATTTTATTTATTACAATGACCCATGTATACATGCTTATGAAATTAAGATTTGATACACCGATATCAATTTATTTATGTAACTAAATCACTGTTTTATAATCTTGTTAATGAGTCAATAATTGATTCTTTTGTTTTTTGTTTTTTTTGTTTTAATAAAAGTTAGTTTTTTGAAATGTATATTTATTTCCTCTCAAAGTTGATTTTTTTTTTTCTTTTATACTTACACCCTGCCAAAAACGGGAAGCATTTCTTTTATCTATTTATTTAATTTTTTATATATGTTTTACAGCTGCACTTTTGTCTGAGAAGGTCTGTCGTAGATCATTATGTGACGCGGTCCCTGAGCATGACGGCGCATGCTGCTCGGCGTATCGGCGAGAGACGATCAGTCAGGACGGTTCAGATCTCCATCAAACGGCGATGTCAGAAAAAGGCAGAGAGGGATCACTCTCGCTGGCAGCAGCTTTCACGCTGTCATCCCGGGCGAGCTGACGAAGAATGTGAAATGTATCAATTGATATTCCCATGGTCTTTGTAGCTTCTGTCAGGCAGCCAGGCTCAGCCAACCACAATAACCTGTTTACATGTATCCAACACTGACAGTGGTGCCACAGGATGACTAAATCAGTGTATGCAGTTTGTCAAGTGTGTGCGTTTGTGCAGGCATGTTTTGGTGTGTGCTGCTCCTTGTTTGCATGCCTCTGCGTGTCTGCATGTATTTTAATGTGCATGTGTGTGCATGTGTGTGTGTGTGTGTGTTAAGGTCTTTAGGGAGCGGATGGGAACAGGTGGTAGCTCCAGACTACAGGAGCTCCTGACAGCAGTAAGGTCCCCAGACTCCCAGCCCCTCATTAAACATTGACACAAAAACACTGCAACTGTCTGTGTGTGAACAGTAATGAAGCGCAGACGGCTACACTGGTATACACACTGCAACTTAGCACAGCACGAGCTTGCAGTCCGCATCTGTGTGTGCGTTTGTGTGTGTTGTCCATCTGTGTGCGCTCATTAATGAGGTGCATTTGTCTGTAGAGGTGTCCACTTAGATATTGAGGAATTCGTCAGGTTCGCCAACAAAAGCACCGGTCTGCTGTCAGAGGCCAGACAGCGCTGTCCATTTGTTATCTTATGGATGCTATCCTGTGAGAAATGGTGTGTGCGCTGAAGGAAAAACGCACTCATGCAAGTGTGTACACATGCGAGTAAGAATACACTTGCTTGCATGCGTTTGTAGGAGATACACGCTTCCTGTGTGCCTGACCTGTGCTCGGGTCCCTGCTCAGTTTCAGCTGGTAATGACGTCCCTTGGGTGTAGCACGTTACAGCAGCCTCCTCCAGTCTGTCTCACTGTATACTTCTAATGACATCATGATCACACGCTGGCCCCTTTTATGCCAAAAGCCCTCTTCCTCACCATCACCATCAAAAATCCCATCTAGGGTATTAATTCTGTCTGTCTCCCCCCCCTCTCTCTCTCACACACACGCTGCACCACGACTTCACAACACATCAAGACTTTGACAAGGCCGTGGCTTTTTTTTGGTCAGACGGTAAATTCAATATGCTTTATATTTTCACCTATAGAAAGTCCAACCTCAACTGTTTCTGAGTTTTAAATGTGCTGTGCAAGACAGCTTATAGTTGCGGGCGATCGCTGCCAAGCCAAAAATTGTACACTTTATATTAAAGTCGTAACCTGCAGACAAGGATGCTTCTGTACAGCTTCCCAGTAGAGAACACTGACAGCAGCATGTTACACCATGAGTTGCTCATAAATCATCCTGGTCTTGTAGGAAAAATGGACAGTTTCTTACCTGTCGTCCAGCAGACAAGTGACAAAATAAAGGGAAAACCTGGAACAACCTCCAGTTATTCCTTTAGATGAGGGATGGGCAATTCATTTTTCCAACAGGCCACATAAAAACCTGGGCTGCACCAATAAGACATACATTCATATTTAATACAATTGGCTCTATTCCACAGTGTGTCTCTTGCCCTGTCTTCCTCCCCTCACCCCCAACAGTCATTGTAGATGTTCAATTGTTGTTTTTTGTTTTTATATTACTGTAGCGCCTTGTCTTACAATATAAACCATGTTGAGGTGACTGCTGTTTGGTGCTATATAAATACAGCTGAATTAAAGTAAATTGAATTAGGTTCAGTGTATTGGTGCACACTCCACACAACAGTCCCAGTTTCTCATGTCCTTTGGGAAAATGAATTACTCCCTCCTGCTTTATAGGTAACAGTCACTGCAAATTATTGCAAAGTTTTTCTGGGCAATCACATTTTTCCTATGATTAATTATTTGCGTTCTGATCTGAGTACATCTATCCAAAAAGCACGAAGGTTTCAATGCTTGTATGGTTTCCGTTTTAATGAGTTTGATAACAGTTTTATAGGCTTTTCAGTTGTATCGCAACCCAACTGAGCACCTATGGGAAGATTTTAGAACCAGCTGTTTAAACAACTTTTTCAACCACAGTCTGTTTTCTTAGTTCTTATCCAATTCATGCTCACAGGTCGCTCCAGTTGTCATAGACCTGGACAGGTTACCCTTTAACCTAGCACCCATGGCTTTGGACCTTGGGGGTGAGCCAAAACACATAAAGGCCCTAGCCTGGATTTGAATCCAGGAACTTCTTGTTGTGAGACACCAATGCTAGCCACTGTAGCACTGTGCCACCTCACGAAAAGACTAGAGAATCACTTCAAAAGCACACTAAAGCATCTCTAATGGCACGTGTTGGACAGCTCCAAACGAAGTTATTTTCCTTTGATATGGGGTTACTGTAATCTGTCTATATCTTTATGTTAGGGGTGCAACGATACACAAAATTCACGGTTCGGTTCGATACTTTGGTGTCACGGTTCGATATTTTTTTGATACAAAAAAAATGTTCATGCCTTTTTAATTTGTCATTTATTAAAATTATAAATATATATTTTAACTCAAAAGTACAGTTTTTAAATTTAATGTTGCTGAAACAACAAAGTAATAAAAAAAATAAATCTATCTGATCGAGAAATCACTCATCTTCGGAAAAGAGAGTTTATTACAGAGAAATGGCTGTTTCCAAAATAAAAGCTATCCTATACGCTTCTTCTGGGCTACATTCTCAGCAGCATATTAAACATATCAGGTCCCCATAAGGAGACTCATGTGCTAACGGGTGTCTAAATGACTCGGGTAAAGTTTGTAGCATGCGTGCTTGTTGTTTGTCTGCTTCCACTTGTCTTTGCACTAGGATGATGTCGTGTAAATGTGCAGTTATATTCGTTGTGTTCCCACTAGTGCTGTCAGCGTTAATCTCGTTGAAATGACGTTAACGCCACAACACGGCAACTCTCCGTTAACGAGCTACCGCGGATCGCCCCGTGCGTGGGGCTGGACGGCCAACAAGTTAACGAGCTAACTGCGCTAATGCACTAGTTCCCACCAATATAATTGAGCATTGCGTGGCACATCCAACATACTGTTTTACTTTTGTCCATGACGCGCTTACCTTCAGGGTCATACGTCACATGAAAACCAAAATACTTCCAGATCTGAATGAGGGTGGGGGAGGTTCAATTTGCCATGTTGCACAGCTTAACTTCTGTCTGCTAGCTTGCCCTGCGCTCAGTGAATCTGCGTTCGACTACTCCGCCTAGGCTGCACTGTCGAGCGCAGATCCACTGAGCTCTCAACACAGACAGCACCGTCAGAAGAAAAGTTGATAAAATAAATTAAAAATTTTGTATTGTTCGATACATATGCGTACCGAACCAAAAGCACTGTATCGAACGGTTCAATATCGATACGAGTATTGTTGCACCCCTACTTTATGTCTATATCTTTTACGTGGAATTTTCACATAGGTTTGAGTGCACTGTTTAGATGTTGAAAAGATGCTGTGATATTATTAGGTTTAACAGGCATTGCTTTGTTTTTTTCCATTGGCCTCACATTTTATCCTTGCAGGCACATAGTTGACTTTTGTGGATCACAGAAATGTTTTATCGTTTACAATTGCAGATGGCTCTGAACACTGTAAGACCCTTGTGAACAGGAGTTGCAGCAGCTTCAAAAACCTTCATTGCTCTGACAACAAAACCCACAATTCAACTCACAGAACTCTTCCAGGATCTAAAAGTGACCTGCAAAAGCAATGGCTGGATGTTTCTTACTGAAATGTTTCTTGATCTTTGATTCTTCTTACATTTTATGGGCTTTTCAATGCTTATTAGCATTATTGGAAAACTGAGCTTCACACCCATCCAGCCCTTGAAAGACTGCAAGTCACCTAAAATTATGCAAAAAAACCAAGTCTTTATTATCTTTATTTGCTTGTATATCTGTGACTTAAAGCACATTTATGCAGAAGAATATATAAAAATGCTTTTAGACCCCCAGAATTTGATCCTTGTATCTTTAATATCTCTGCAAATAGCACGCTTTTCATGATCTTTTCAGCACTTCCAGCATCTGTCTAGGAAAAGCTCACAGGCTGAGCATTTACAGTATATGAGAGTGCATTCTGTATTCCTACTCACTACATTATTCTGCACAGGGTCTGGGGCCTTTGTGGTGCACTGAGCTTGCCATCATTACAGGAGTACAAAAAGAGGATCACAGACATGTGTTCTTCAGCACAGCCTTCAGCATCGGCCGCGCTACCACAGGGACTGACTTCCTTTCCTCCTCTTCTTACAGAAGGCCGTTGGATTTTGATCTCCTCTCTCCCCCTCCATCGGCCCCGAGGCATCTGATTAAATGCTAATTAAAGCCGTTAGCGGTGCTATCACCGCTGCTAACTCCTCTCTCTCTGTCACAGAGATTAATGTCCCTCGTTCATCATCCCACCTCTCCCAGCCTGAGTACCTGCCCGGCTCGCAAAACCTGATCAAGTCATCAGCCACCACCTCCCCCCCCCAAAACCCCCTCTCATCCACCACCCCTCTCCCATCGCGCAAAGATGGACGAGGGGTTTAAATTTTAATTTGAAAATTGCCCTCAATTACTTCTGTGCCGACCACTTGCCGGAGCTTCTCATGTGGTTGAGTGGGAAGGGGTTACAGCAGCGGGTCAGCGGCCATGATGAGCGATAAGGGGACATTAATAAGAAAGGCAGAGGTTCATTTAAAAGCAGAAAGGACAGTGGGAGCAGCTTTCTCATTATTTAACTCCCCCAGCTTTATTTAAAGGACTTTATTTAAGGATACCAAGTTAATGTGTCCTCCAGGACAGACGGTTAAAGCGCCTGACAGAGTGAGAAAGTTACAGCCATAACTTACACCCTGAGCACACACTGCGGTGCCATCTTTTTTACCTCTTTTGACATTCCCGCCGTTTTCAGGCAGAACGAAACGAGCCTCTGAGGGACATAAAATGTTAGAACAAAGTTACACACATCATTTAATTTTATTCTTTCACAATTTCTGGCCCACAAATGTTTTATTGGTTCCAATATCGGTAATCATTATAAGCTATTGGAATATATTGAGCTATGTATAACAAGTCAGCCAAATGTCATTTGAACTACCACCAGATTGGGGGAAGCTGTGCCCTGGAATATGCAACTGCTCTGCAGGGCCTCATCTGGTGTTTGTTTTATCCTTATGATTTTTACTGAATTGCACTTCATGACTCACGAATGATAAACTTTCCCAGCACCTAAGAGCAAACATGTTGCTGTTAAGGTAGCTTTTTGGGAAGACGTCAGGATGTTGAAACAAAATGTCACACTGATAACAAAAAACAACAATGTTCCTACCTGGCAGCCAAAGCAACACAAATAAGCCAAAAGTGCTGTCATCCAGCGATTTCCAAGTACAATTAACAAATATACAGAGATTTATGCACCTGTGCCCCAGCTGCTCGCACACCAGGAATACTTTTCCTTAATTTCTCACAATTTCTTCCAACGCTCTGCCGGATGCCTGTCCAAAAGGCTCTAAATCTCCGTGAAAGTGTTTATAACATCACAGTGATTGCCGGGAAATGGGAGGAAACCCACTTGACTTCTCTTTTCCTCTTCATATATATTTCACTGACATAAGACACACATGTAAGAGGACACCATGCTCACAAAGCATGTGAATTGGATATTCCGTGGTACCACAATGGGGGGAAAAAATGTGCAGACTTTGATAAAGATGCCAAGGGGAAAAAATCTGAGCCACATTCTTTTGGGCTTGCAGGAAAAAAATCCTCAGAGCCAAAGAGAGTTTCAGCTTCTAGGTAATGTGACATTTAATAGGATGTGCAACACGCTCGGAGGATCTGGGGTTGCGCGCTGAGAGAGTGAACAACTCCACATAAAGGTGAGGCAGGCTTTACAGGAAGAGATAGCTTTAACATTTCACTGGTGCTTGATTAAAAGCCTAAATGAGTAACAGCATAATGTTCCCACTCCTTCCATCATCCGTACATTGCTGCTTCTTCTTCTTCATTTTTTCCCCCCCTATCCGGCAGCGGCAGGCACCATGTGTCCGGCGAATGGGAACAAAGAAAGGGGAAGAGAGACAGAGAAAAAGAAGGATGGAGCGACAGGAAGAGGACAGAATTAGAGCATATATCAAGGCCGTTTTCTCTGACATTTGTGCTCTCGGTGTGGAGAGGCACTATGAATATCAATATGAACCCATGGAGAGGAAACACTTTTTTTTTTTAACTTCTCACTGGGCCATTCATGCACACAAGAAATCTATTCAAGTCAGTGTAATGGCCAGTCTCTGAGCCTGTGCACAGTTGTGTGAACAGCGCTGCCTCGCCTCTACATTTTTCCCTCTCATGAGTGTGGCCGGGCTTGTATTACTGAAAAACACTTTACGTCAAGTGCAACTGTGGTGAACACTACAGTATGTAAATCAGATTGGATTAAACGCTTGCATGAGTTGAGCCTGACAACACCAATCAGCAACACCTACCTACCAACAGCTTTCTCTGTATAGTTTTGTGTGTGTGTGTGTGTGTTTTCACACAGCCTCTCTTCTCCTCTCAGTTCTTAGAGATATAGAGTCAAAGGGATGCAAATCTACCCACTTCCTTCCTCCCCTCCCCCACCTGCAAACATAGATAGCCCCAGGCCAGTCCCAGACCTTTCTATATGCAGAACCAGTGACAGGAGTTACACACTATTCTCCCCCCTGTAAGTTCCCTCAGTAACAAGCTGCGAGCCATGCTCTCTCTCTCTGGGCTGCATGTATGAAGCTGTGTGATTGGTTTGGTATGGTAACAATATGGGAATAGTGCGATGCCCACGCCCCCACCTTCTGCCTTTTTTGCATGTGAAGCCTTTCCCTGCTCGCAGTCGTACATGCATGAGTGTGTGTGTGCATATGTGTGTGTGTGTGTGTGAATGTGGACTGCTGGATCCAAGCTTATTACTTTAAGTTGTCTCCAGCCCCAGCGCTAATCCCTGTCTACTTCAGGGAGGGATAACAATAATACAACAAGATCCAGAGGTACTAATGAAATCCTATCAGGTTCCTGAATGTCAGAGAGGGGGCGGGGGGGGGGGGGGGGGGGGGGGGGGGGCTGAGAGTGTATGAGGTATTGATTGAATAGAGACCAAAGCAAGAGAAAGATAAAGGGGGAAGTGAAGAGGAAGAGAAAGGCAAGGAAGCGTAGTTGGTGAAAAGTAAGTGAATAAACAGAGGAATTCAAAAATAAAATAAATTAGAGGCAGACTGAAAGGAAGACGAGGGGAGAGGAAAGCGAAGATTTTTAGAGTAAATGCAAAAGTTGGGTGCAGTTGTCGACAGAATGTTTTCTCCTTGGTGACTGAGCAGGCAGCAGCTAAAGTGCATCAGCCCTGACTTGAATAGGTTTCAGACCTAGACCAATTCTCCCTTTGCGTCCCCGCCAGACCCACCATTCGCCCCTGGGATTGAATTAGGCCTGCCCCATTATACAGTTGCCATGGGGACCCTGACACCTCCGCTGACGAAGTGAGAGCCACGCAAGGCTGAGTTGCTGATCAGAAAGTGTGTGTGTATGTACGTGTGTGTCTTTTGTGACCGTACACGTCTTTATGTTTGTTACTGATATGTGTACCTATTCTCTCCTACGTGTTTGTCGCTATAGAAGTAGCTGAAATAACTGAGGGCTTTTCTATACATCCAAAAGAGGGAGAACTGATTATGTCTCTAAACATCAGCACAATGGATTTAAAAGAAATTATTTTACATGTGATTAAAACTTTTAGCTTAAATTCAGGGCGTTCAACAAAATATTGCAATAACGTTTTTAGGAGGCGCAGCCTGTTTTCTCTTTCAAAGCAAAAGAAGTGATGAAATTATATCTAGTAGCTGTCAATGGGAACTTTCAATATGTGTTCAAAGGAGTTGTTAATGAACGGAGAAGATGTCCGTGATCACAAAGCTGAAAACACACCGGATAATACAATCTGGTGTATTACTATAATACACTGGCTTTCTGACACGATCAGGAGTTCAGCATTAAAACGTAGACAAAACATCCTGAAGGTTTGTGCCTATATCAGATACTATGACCTTATCAGGATGCCTAGCAGCCAGCAACCTGAATTAAAAAATATTGTAGAAATAGTACATAAAAATCATTTTGCGGTTAAAACATACATAAAAAATAAATAATAAAATTGCATGGAAAATTCTTTCTTTCTTTATACTTTATTTTTAAACAGTACATTGTACTGTGTTTTTACTGACTTTTTCATTTTACAGCGTTGCTCTTCACCTACACCACTTTATAAACAAACAGTCTAACTAAGCTAATAATACACAGACAGATGTACCAAACCCACTTTGTAAGCAATCACAGCGTGGCTTAGAAAACGTTGGAAAACGTCAATGAACTTTTGAACTGAGAAAACCCATTGGGGCTTACCCAGATGGCATGTATAGAATTATTTCAAAGTTGACATGCTAATATCAAGAAGTTACTTTAAATGCTAAAGAGGCACCAGGTTTGAGTAACATTTGATATGTTTAAGGCCCAAATAACCCTGGAAAAGATATTGTATAGCTATCCGTATAAAGCACTTTCATCACAACCATCAATGCCATGTTAAATCCAGACTAATCGCAATGCTATTTAATTTTAATGAGGAAATCAGGTCTTACACCAGCAATTTAAGAATTTTTCATTCAGCTGTATAACATTTAGCTATTGTCATAATTTACACTTAAAAATGTCAGCTACTCAGTAGAATAGAATCTAGACGTACTCAATTATTTTTTAACGAGCACTCAATCTGAGTCAGCACGTGCATATAAAAAGTAGGTACATACATAGTACTTCCAGTGTAATTTTTCCTTATTTCTGATATACCCTGTAGGTGCCCATTATATTTAGAATATTAGAACATGTTATTTTTCATTTCCACTGAAATATAATGTTGTTCTGCTGTCCTGTCAATTATTTATAAACTCATTTGATGTCAAACACAGACTAGAAGTTCAGATAAATTTGATGAATTAAATGCAAGATTAATGACAAGCCCAGTTATGGGCTGATCAACACATGACTCTAATCATCTTAACATAGATATTGTACAGTCTGAGCCTGGATTTTGGAGCACTGTGGTTCAAGTACACCAGAAAGATCTTTGCCTTAAGCTATTACAGCAACTGTACAAGAGGTTTCTGATTTAGGTCTGACATTTTCAGGTTATTAAAGTGTTTTTAAGACAATAACAATGATCAAATAACGTCTCCAAATATTTTCATAGAGTTGGTGGCTTTTCTTCAAAAAATGCTTTATAAACTTTAAATATCTAATGTTTTCAAGAAAGATATATTATTATTATTCATGTTGACTTTGGAGGATGTAAGTTCAATGTTCACTCAATATTGGTCTCCACCAAACTCTTCTCATCTGACTTTTTTTTTTTTTTTTTTTGCTGAATTCTCTACTAACATCAAACTTTGTATGGCTGTTATTTGGTTTTGGAAAGGTAATGCACCATCTTCTAGAATTAAATATTTTAATATAATTTTAATATAAATGGCGTGTCACAAATTTAGAGGATCATCATTTAGCCTGGAGAAATAGTTTGTTGCTTTATAAGAAAGCCCTCCGCAAAGCCAGAACAGCTTACTACTCGTCACTGATTAAAGCACTGATTCAGCACTGTAGCCAGGCTGACAAAAAGTCAGAGCTCTTTTGAGCCAACCATCCTTTTAACGTTAACTAGTAATGACTTCATGAACTTCTTCACAAATAAAATTTTATCATTAGAGAAAAAATTACCAATAATCATCCCACAGATGTAATATTATCTATAGCTACTCTTAGTACCATTGATGTTAAGTTAGACTCTTTTTCTCCAATTGATCTTTCTGAGTTAACTTCAATAATTATTTCCTCCAAACCATCAACGTGTCTTTTAGACCCCATTCCTACAAAACTGCTCAAAGAAGTCCTGCCATTAATTAATTCTTCGATCTTAAATATGATCAACCTATCTCTAATAATCGGCTATGTACCACAGGCCTTCAAGGTGGCTGCAGTTAAACCTTTACTCAAAAAGCCATCTCTAGACCCAGCAGTCTTAGCTAATTATAGGCCAATCTCCAACCTTCCTTTCATATCAAAAATCCTTGAAAGAGTAGTTGTCAAACAGCTAACAGATCATCTGCAGAGGAATGGTTTATTTGAAGAGTTTCAGTCAGGTTTCAGAGCTCATCACAGCACAGAAACAGCTTTAGTGAAGGTTACAAATGATCTTCTTATGGCCTCTGACAGTGGACTCATCTCTGTGCTTGTCCTGCTAGACCTTAGTGCAGCATTCGATACTGTTGACCATAATATCCTATTAGAGCGATTAGAACATGCTGTAGGTATTACAGGTACTGCACTGCAGTGGTTTGTATCATATCTATCTAATAGACTCCAATTTGTGCATGTAAATGGAGAGTCCTCTTCACACACTGAGGTTAATTATGGAGTTCCACAGGGTTCAGTGCTAGGACCAATTCTGTTTACATTATACATGCTTCCCCTAGGCAGCATCATTAGAAGACATAGCATACATTTTCACTGTTATGCAGATGACACCCAGCTCTATCTGTCCATGAAGCCAGATAACACACACCAATTAGTTAAACTGCAGGAATGTCTTAAAGACATAAAGACCTGGATGGCCGCTAACTTTCTGCTTCTTAATTCAGATAAAACTGAGGTCATTGTACTCGGCGCTGAAAAGCTTAGAAATATGGTATCTAACCAGATTCTTACTCTGGATGGCATTACCTTGGCCTCCAGTAACACTGTGAGGAACCTTGGAGTCATTTTTGACCAGGATATGTCCTTCAACGCACATATTAAACAAATATGTAAGACTGCGTTCTTCCATTTGCGCAACATCTCTAAAATTAGAAATATCCTGTCTCAGAGTGACGCTGAAAAACTAGTTCATGCATTTATTACTTCCAGGCTGGACTACTGCAATTCATTATTATCAGGATGTCCAAAAAACTCACTGAAAAGCCTTCAGCTAATCCAAAATGCTGCAGCAAGAGTACTGACAGGGACTAGAAAGAGAGAGCATATTTCTCCTGTTTTGGCTTCCCTTCATTAGCTTCCTGTTAAATCCAAAATTGAATTCAAAATCCTGCTCCTCACATACAAGGTCTTAAATAATCAGGCCCCATCTTATATTAATGACCTTGTAGTACCATATCACCCTATTAGAGCACTTCGCTCCCGCTCTGCAGGCCTACTTGTTGTTCCTAGAGTATTTAAAAGTAGAATGGGAGGGAGAGCCTTCAGTTTTCAGGCCCCTCTTCTGTGGAACCAGCTTCCAGTTTGGATTCGGGAGACAGACACTATCTCTACTTTTAAGATTAGGCTTAAAACTTTCCTTTTTGTTAAAGCATATAGTTAGGGCTGGACCAGGTGACCCTGAATCCTCCCTTAGTTATGCTGCAATAGATGTAGGCTGCCGGGGGATTCCCATGATGCATTGAGTTTTTCCTTTCCAGTCACCTTTCTCGCTCACTATGTATTAACAGACCTCTCTGTATTGAATCATATCTGTTATTAACCTCTGTCTCTCTTCCACAGCATGTCTTTTATCCTGTCTTCCTTCTCTCACCCCAACCGGTCGCAGCAGATGGCCGCCCCTCCCTGAGCCTGGTTCTGCCGGAGGTTTCTTCCTGTTAAAAGGGAGTTTTTCCTTCCCACTGTCACCAAAGTGCTTGCTCATAGGGGGTCATATGATTGTTGGGTTTTTCTCTGTATCTATGAAGCGCCTTGAGGCGACTTTTGTTGTGATTTGGCGCTATATAAATAAAATTGAATTGAATTGAATTGAATAAGTTAGCTTATAACCAGCTGTTGATGTTTAGCTAGCTTGTTGTCAGCAGTCTGAAGACTGGAGGGTTGCATGTCTAATCTGTTGATAATAAGTAACTGCAATGAGTACCATTAATAAATACGCATGTTTATGCACATTGTCACATATCACAGCTGTGACTTCAGCTCAGGAGATGAGGTGTGAGGTGAGGAGGAAGAGGATGGTATTTCTTTGGTGACGGGGATCCCTTCTGAGATCATAAAACACAGGTATGATCCTTTTTATCTGGAATCTGAAAAGTAAAGGTGCAAGTAAAACAACTCTTTTCTAACGTTTTTAATGATTTTAAATGTCTGAAATAAAGATGAATTAATTTAAATATTTACTGAAAGCGTACCACTTGAATTTTCAGGGAAAGATTGGATTTTGGTTGCAGAACCTTAGACTAATAATGTCTTTTTGTTGCTTGACCTTAACAACAGACTGCAGGGGAGATGTATATCTGTGATTCAGAATGTAGTTATGCCCCATTTTAACAAAACAATAAATTGAACAATGATTTAAAATAAAAAATAAAAAACATAAAAAAAATCAGAACTGAAGGGATGGGAAACACAGATTTGAATGAATACTGACTCAATGTTTATTGCTGTGAGTGACCTCTACCACTTTTTGTGATCTTTTTGTACTTTTTTTGGATCTATTTTTCATATGAAATTATTGATTTCCACAGCTTTACAAATCAGATCTTTGCTTGTTGTTTATATTTGCGAGAGAAATGTTGCAAGTCTTTACGAGAATGCAGATATTCCTTAGACAAAAAGAGTCAGTGAAAGATTAATGCGTTTTTGTTTAGTTAAAGAGGTGAGACATAGCAAATTAATGGGCATATATTTATATTTCCAGCTTCTTCTAAGTCCCTGTGGCTTGCAGTCTTTAGTTTTCTTTTAGGAACATTTTGTAGGTTAGCTAGGAACTGATCATAAATTTCAGCATAGTTTCACTGTATCTAAATATATTCCTGAATTTATTCATTTCTCTAATTTAACTTGTCTCCCCTGAGAGAGCCAGCGTTCAAGAGATCTCAGTTATCCACTTATTGCAACCTCACTGCACAAACACCAAAACAAACAGTTGGATGGGTACTGAAAGCGGATACCTTGTCTGTCTCCTCACATTGGAATTTTGTCACCAACACAGTTCTAATGGATGGCCAGAGAAAGGATGCCACCCACAGCACCATCTGGCTAATGCCCCGTCCTCGGCTTATGAATTACGCTAAATTGTGCCCAAGAGAGAGAAGCCACATGTTCATTATGAAAGCTGCAGGGGTATTAGAGATCCCCTGAGTCGCGCCAAACGAGCTGCATGTCACAGGATGGTGTGACACACAACATGGTGCCATGAAGGGGGGGGAAAAAAGACACAACCTTCTCCGGATTTAATAGGATGCATTCATCAGGCAACCTTGACTGGACTCTGACAGGGTTCGTTTTCTTTTGTTTCAACAATGATTCACTGTTCAGTCACAGCTGAATACATACAGTATGGCCAGGTTGTTTGGGAAGTACACTGATGGATACGACTACCAGCACCTGGGAACACCTGCGCCTGATGTGACAAGCTAGTATCATGAAATGGCGAATGAATAACAAGCCAGTTTTTCCACATTATTGGTAGCATTTTGGGTTTTGACATGTCATTTGTAGTCCCAGCTGACTGTATTCATTCAGCTCTGTGCAAAGAAAACAACAAAAGCCTGTATACTATCACTCGAATTAACCAATCATTTAACCTTAATGTTTCCATGATTTGTAGTCATTCTAAAGGTATTAAAAGATGCTCACAAGCCCACAATGCAAAAGTCTGCTTGGGCTACTTTAAGTACAGCTAATGGACCAGCCAATGAAAAGTGTCCCAGCCCTCTACTAGAAATATAGCACAGATATTTTTCCTATCTCTGTTTGGCTATATTTGGCATAGAAAGAGGTCAAGTGCAGGTGAGGATCAGGGTTTGGGACTTTGTTGTCATTGTTAGGACAACAAACATGCAAAAAGGCCACGGTCAAAGTAACGTGGACTATCAGCTTGAAAAGGAAATGAACATCGGCTTTTGATGTTAAGGTCCTGTGTTTTATCCACTCACCTATCCACACCACAGTCTTCCATGTAGACCATATGGTTTTACAATACCATTCTTTTTAATCATAAGTACTATGGCTACTTTAGGGCAGTGGTCCCCAACCCCCGGGCCTCGGACCGGTACCAGTCCGTGAGTCGTTTGGTACCAGGCCGCGAGAGTTGAGGCTCAGGTGTGAAATGTATAGTTTTCAGGGTTTTTATCGGTTTTCAGCGTGATTTTGTTATCGTTTTTATCGTTAACTCGGTTTTCCTGGGTCTTTTCACATGTGTTATGAATTAATCTTCTTTTTTTCAGTACCGGTACTAGTTTTATTTTGTTGTATTTATCCGCGACACCTTAAAGGCCGGTCCGTGAAAATATTGTTGGGCATAAACCGGTCTGTGGCGCAAAAAAGGTTGTGGAACGCTGCTTTAGGGCACTGTTACAGTGAAGTGTAGCCTTACCACTGGTTGTAATGAGAGGCTTGATCAAAAAACCATTTGGTTATCTTTTTTTTTTATGAAATAAAAGTCTCCATTTGAAACATGGTAGCCATTTTGAAGGAAAATGCCTGCACCAGCAGCCACTATTAGGTGTCTTTATCTGTGTCTAGACCATCATGAGACCAGGCTTACAGCATCTGTCAGTCCCTGCAAAAACTCCCTGGGTACCATAAAAGACCGGGCCCCCTCGCTAAAAGAACTGAGGCTAGAGAACCCAGTGGGGACCCATCGGACGGTATGGAGAGAAATAAAATTATCTGCTGTGGGGTTTTTTCTCCTTCTTTCATTCCGCCACGGTGTATGCCATGCATTGCCATGAAGGCAGATGGGGGAGGTGGAGGTGGAAATAAAACATGCATGAGTCGCCTGCAGCCCAGGAAAATAATTACTGTCATTTAGCAGACATGTAGAGGAGAGCAGCGCAGCCCAGTCTGCCCACAATATACCACCACACTCCCTGCATACCGATGAACTGGAGGCAAAACAGAGAGGGGTAGGGATGCACTGGCTGGGAGAGGGTTAGGAGACTGTAATAGATGCTATGGCGTACTTTTGGGGATGTTTTCATAAGTCGCTCACAGACGACAGAATCCTCACAAACTGTTGCAATCAATCGAAAATTAAAAAGAAAGAGACTTTCTTTTTTCTTTCTCTGCGCTCACAGGAGCTCCAACATTGCTCGACACATTATTGAGCACTGTTCTGTCTCCAGTAGTCCCGAATGACACAAGAAGTACAATATATTTCTCTAAAGATCAGAGGAAAAGATTTGACCTCTGTGTCTTGGCTGAGGCTAAATCAAGCAGTCCTTCTCTCTCATTTAGCCTGTCACTCATCTCTTTTTCCCCCCTCCTCTATTTTCTCCACATCTGTCTATCTCCTTCCTGTCTTTTCTTCCTTCCCTTCCACTTGCCTGGAGTCAGACCACAGCACAAATTTATAGGAGGTGGAGGGATGCCAGTGGAGGTCAAATGCGTGAGCAGCTTCCCGTCTGCCTCCCCTATCATTCTTTATGGCTGATCTATCGTGGCGGAGCCTTCATTACCCTGAATTATACGCTACGATTATTACCTCTCCCCCCGGCCTATGCAGGACGGCCCTGGCCTTATCATCTTCTTGGCTTACCCAGGAGGAACGTAATATAGGGAACCCTGGATATATAGCGCAACATCTGCCTCCAACATGACTGCACTGCGAATCTTTGAACTTTAGATCTCTACATTCACAGTATGTGATGTATGTGGTGTGCGACTGGGCTCACTGGTTTATTTGTGGGAAGCTATAATGGACTGCAGAGACACATCGCCTGCTGCGGGTGTGGGATGCCATGCTGTATATATTCTGTAGGTTTAATTACTGATCACCACATAACTTTAAATAAGAGGATATTCCTTCTGATGTTAAATTGGAAACCCACCCCCTGTTGTTCCGAGTCCTTTGACTGACTTAGACCGCATGCTCTTCAAAAGATACACAGCACCTCAATTGTAACTATCTGCAATGTAGTATTTGGGCGTGCAGCCTGCATTTTGTAGAGCATTTTCCCAAGAAGCAGCAGCTTCCACATACTTATTTTCCTTCCATCTGGTTTTGATGTTTAGGGGAAAATGCAGCAATGACCCAACTGCAAAGAAATCATGTTACTAAACTAAATGCTCACTCTCATTGAGTTTGCAAATGACAAAATCCTGGAATTTCGCACTGTATAAAACACTTAGTTTGGACTCCTGTTGATATTGTTCCTCTCCTCACCAACAGTGTCACTGCAGATGTTTAGTACCACAACTTAGTTGCCAGTGTGAAGCTCGATAATCTGAGAAATCAGCAGGGTGTTCAGATAGCAGCAGTCTTGATATACTCTACTTTTTCACAAGTCATTTTCGAGTGGGCGCGCTGAGAGAACCTGTGCTGAATCTTGGTGTAAATATCAGTGCAGGCACAGAGAGGGGTAACAGACAAGGACTGGATGACACATACACTGCAGCACACTTCATCATCTAGGCTGCAAATCAGAAGTATTTCTCAGGGGTTTTGCAAAAGTTTTGCCTTACAGATATCTTTCTGTAATATCAGAGACAGAGAAACAAATTCTTCTGCTCTAGTGAAACCTCTGTGGATGCAAATGCACACCAGGCGGAGCCAGAAGTAGAGTTACAAGCCCAATTCTGAAAATGTTGAGATGCTGGGTAAAATATAGATAAAAATAGAACCCAGTGATTTGCAAATGTTATAAACTCTTATTTAGAACACTGAAAACATGAAGTGTTTAAACTGGGAGATTTTCATGAAAAATATTAGCTCATTTTAAGTGTGATGGCAGCAACTCATTATAGAAAAGGTAGGACCAGACTGGAAAAGTAAGTTGTACTAAAATTAAGCAGGTATAATAAGAGCAAGAGTTTCTCAGAAGTAAAGATGGTTCAGAGGTTCACCAATCAGCAAAAAATGGTGTAACACCTTCTACAAATTGCAAAGAGTTTGAATATCTCATCATCTACAGTAAATAAAAGATTCAGAGAATTTGGAGAAATCTCTGCGTGAATGGCTTTTTGGTAGAAGAATCCAGGTGTTGAACTAGAGTGCCTACAGACCAGAACTAACCAAGAAATCGCAGGACTATATTAGACAAACATGAGGCATTCCAGCTGCCTCCTCAGTTCCCAGATGTTTACAGACTATTGTGAAAAGTTGAGGAAATGCCAAACAGTGGTAAACATGGCCCTCTATTCAGATTTTACACAGCATCCCAACTTTTTCTGAATTGTGTTATCCAGCTGGAAATGTGTCATTAGGCTTGAAGCTGCAGACATAATCAGATCTGTAATAGCATTACACATCAAAGTCACAAACAATCTTGTGTTTCAACCATTAGGTTCTTTCCATTTATGAGAATAAATTGAGAACTGCAAGAGAAAGCCCCCAAATGGCCATAAATTTGAATGAACAATATTGTATTGCTTCAGCTGAACCAGGTTTCTAATTTTGCCAGATGTTGTGGGTCGAGTTTATAAGGTTAATGTATGTCATATAAATATCCATCATATTACACTCTGAAAGGCAGCAAACTATAAAAAGAGTAAAAAAAATCCTAAAAAAAACAAAAAACAGGAGGATGAAAATATTTGCTTTTTCTTCGAACTTAACTGTGTATCTAAAGTGTACTTTCTCTGTACCAGAACCATCCAAGACCTATTAAAAGCACCGATTCACTCACCGTGAAACTGGAGAGATTGGTTTGGTGGATCTTTGTACTGGTAGTCTAATAAATCAAAGACCAGCACTGGTTGTGGTCCTCTGCTGCTGTAGCTCATCTGCTTCAAGGTTTGATGAGTTTTACATTCAGAGATGCTCTTCTGCATACTTTGGTTTTAACGAGTGGTTATTTGAGTTACTGTTGCCTTCTTGTCAGTTGTCAGATTTTTCTCGATAAACCTTAGAGATGGCTTTGTGGGAAAATCCAACTCACTTGGATCACCTCTCTTCCTCTACCATCCTCAGGTCGTCTTGACTGTGTCTGCATGGCTAACTTGCTGCCCTGTGACTGGCTATTTTTCTTAATCAGCAGCTGTACAGGTCTACCTAATAAAGTGTCAGCTGATTGCATGTGAAAATGTATTATTTGCTCATCTTGGAAAACAAAATCTTAAAACTAAAGGATAATTTTTTTTGTAAGAGATTACTGAACCAGTGTTAAAGATTTTAATAGGAACCGCAGGGATCAGTAGAACAGAGGAGTCGGAGAAGCCAGAAAGTACAGAGAGTTGGACATTGCTGGCTTCAGTCTTTTCGGAAAACTTGTTGACAGCAAGAAATAATAACACCAGACCTGATCTTTGAAGGGGTCCTCCAGCAAATACTGCTATAAAGTTTTGTAATCTCACCAGAGACAGATAATAAAACAGAATGGTCAAAATCAATACAGCAGAGATGAAGATCTCCAAACTTTTAGTCAGTAGTATGAGTCATGCTTCAAAACAGCTGGCCCAGCAATTCCCATCGTGCAACTCAGTAACATGTTTCATCAGGCCCTTCCTGTCTACAGTGTATATCTTTGAGCCTCCACACCTCAAGCTTCTAAAGCATACATCAAGACATAATCTTTCAGACCTTAGAAACTCTTTACCGAGCAGCTGTTTTCTGTGGCTGAGAAGCACCACCCAAACCAAGTGAACTGACAAACATGTATGAAATCCAAGCCTGCTGCCAAATAAGAGCGTCTTTATTGGACTCATCTGCAAGACTGGATTACATTCAGGGACCAAATGTTTTTGCCAGTAAGACGTAAATGTACACATTTTGAAATTTATGTGAAAGGATTTGGTTACAGCAAAAAAGAAATAGTAATTAAAGGCCTGCAATCTGATGCACACAGTCTCATGGATAAAGGTCTTGACATTCACATCACATTTTTTTGTTTTATAAATAGGATACATTGCAATAATATAATCTTTAGGAGACTGTACTGGGATTGGAAAAGTGGCCCATAAAATAAAATACAGATACCTGAAAACTGATATAGTTACACTACAAACGTAGAGTTTTTTGTTTTTGTGTGAATGGCATTTATTGTATTGCACTACTTTCTCGTAGCTTACAAGGCAGAAAGCCAGCACGTACAAAGCCATCAGCTCCACCGATGGGCACAATTACAGAACTTGTTGTGTTATATCATGTCCTAAGTGTAAGTACAGACTCAACAGGGGGTGGTAGACAAGATCTGGATGCCACACACACACACATATACAGAAACACACACTTCTCACCTCCCAGCATGCTGCTATATCGGGCAGTCAGGCAGGGAGTCAGGGAGCAGTAACAGGGCTATTAGGACTCTCAGGGACCCTATCGATCTCCTCATTGATCCCCTCCTGCCTTGGCTGGTTCAGACTACTGTGCGGGTTTATACAGTTACTCCAGGAAAGAGCAGTGAAACACTACAGGTTAAGAGCACAATGTAACAGCTGAGGACTGACATTAAAAGAGAAGCAAAAGAGTCACTTAAAAAGCTTCAAACCTTCCTCTCCTCCCTTCCTACCCTTTTTACTTCTCTTTTTTCCCACTTTTTGTCCTATTTTCTTAAGAAAAAGCTTTTAGCTCACTTTTTCCTTTCGTGCATCTTCTACAGGATAAAATGACATCATCCATAAAGAGTGAAGTGCATGGTTTCACAGTGTAAAGATGTTAACTTTGCGCTGAGATTTATAATCTGTGACAAAATAGCAAAGAAACTTAGCCACAATCCCCAGTGTGATAGAGCATCAACATGGTTATTGAAACCAGGCAGGCTGGAGCCTTCATCCTGCTTCAAGCTGGGTCATATTAAAGTTACATATGTGACTAAAGGAATAAGACATACATTTGCTCCACATGACGAACCCATAAGATTTGTTTTTGTAGATGAAAGGGATTTTTTTTGTGTATTTATTTCAAACCTTTCTTCATCCTGTGATTACCAAGCAGAGCTGCGGGGCTTTCTCTCTGTAGCCACAGGCTCTGGTAATAGAGAATAATACAGCAGTGCCCCCAGTGGGCTTGTTGTGGTACTGGTCTACAACAAACTGTCAATCTCGTACACACCTTTTTTTGTGTATGCATAAACTACCCTCTTGTATTTCAAGAGGGTCATCAAAACAGTCTTATTATTGATAATAACATTATTGATTGAGCGAATAACTGTATAAAAAGCGCAGTTGTGTACTGCTGAGTGTGCAGCGTGACCCTGATTAATGACAGGGGATGGCAGGTCCTCATCAGAGTCCATCTGATTAATAACCGGCCCTTCAGTCCTTCCCTCACAACTAATGGCTCTCTGTCTCGCTGTCTATTATTATCACTCAATAATGAGATCTAAAAGAAGGTGTGTGTGCTTGTGTGTGTGTCTGTGTGTGTGAGAGAAAGGTTTATCAGATATTTGCATATCTAAAATCTCTTGATGTGATGAAATGTAACTATATTTATTTACTCTGTATTTGATAAACTTTACTACCCAGTTCAGTTCTTCGATATACCACCACTCTGCTAAAATGAGAAACATGCAGTACATTTAACTGCATCAGAGTGCAGAAAAAGAGAAAAGAGAGCACTGAAGGAAAATATCAACAGTGGGAATTCTAGTATGTGACCAAAAAGGTGAGGAGGGAAGAAACAGCAAAAACAGAGGCTTCAGTATAGGGTTGGAAAGGATCACTGAATTTCCTGATAAGTATGAAAATGATATAACTTAGTTCCTTTGACCTTTGAAGTCATCAGATCAAAACCTGCTTGCACACTTACCACTGATAATCACATAAGTGTCCGTTCTCTCCACCTATACTCCTGCTGCATCAAAAAGATGATCTTTTTGAGGAATTTTGTTGCAGCTCCACAAATGACTACTAAAGCTCTTCTGAATAAATTTTGTTTTAGGATTAACCTTCATTCAGTTACTGATCTGAAATTATATTATAAATGATAAGTACTGTAGGCTTTCTATGAATGTGGGTGAACTGAATGTTTACAGTCATGTGAGAGAGATAGCTGCGTATACGACTGTGAGTTAATGGTACAGGGATCGATGATAACTGAATGTGTGAAAAGCTACTGTAGTTACCATGGAACCGCCATAATATGACAACAGATAGTATCAGCTAATCAGTTAATGATAGGGGCCCTCGCAACGAAACAGCTGTTATGCTGTGTTGGTGTTATTGTGCTGTAAAAAAGCATTTGCCCCCTGCCTGATTTTTTAGTTTTAAATAAATACAAAATGCAGCTTTTAAATGGTGATCTATTTTATTAAGGGGAAGACTTTTAGAAAAATGTATTGTGGACTGACGAGACAAAAGCTTAACTTTTTGGAAGGTTTGAGTCCCGTTACATCTAACGTTAAACTAAAACAACGTCATGCCAACAGTAGAAAACATGATGGGGGTAGTGTGACGGACTGAGGCTGCTTTGCTGCTTGAGGATGACTTTCTATAGTTGATGGAACCATGAATTCTGCTCCCTACCAGAAAATCCAGAAAGACCAATGGACAATGATCTGAAATCCAGATCGGACATTCATGCTTGAAAACCCTCCAATGTGGCTGAATTAAAACAATTCTGCAAAGAAGAGTGAGCCAAAAATCCTCCACAGTGACCTGAAAGACTCCTTGCCAGTTATCACCAGTGTTGGGGAGTAACGGAATACATGTACCGCCGTTACGTATTTAAAATACAAAATATGAGTAACTGTATTCCGTTACAGTTACCGTTTAAAAAGGTGGTATTTAGAATACAGTTACTTTGTTGAAATAAATTGATTACACAGCGGTACTTTCATGTTTCATACTGTGGCGGGTCAGGACTGTTTGGGTTTTGTTTGACAGCTATGTTCTGTTGTTCCAGGCGGCAGCGTTACGGTTGCCATGGTTACAGGGTGACGCTCTCTCTCTGCGTGTTTCCTGGGTGAGAGAGGCCTTTTTGTTGTTGTTGTGCTAAGCTAATAAGCAGAATGCTACAGGCATAGCTCTAAAGAATGTAGCCTCATAGACAGTGTAGTCCGTGCTGCAGGGAGAATGGACTGCCATACACGTTATGTGTCTGTGAGCGAGGGAGGGAGAAAAAGGAAAAGTACAGCTGTCATGAGCAAAAACGGGAGCTGGAAGCATGTAAATATAATAATAACCACTGCAGCCAAGAAGAGTGCCTGACGAGCCCAGTTGTAAGTAAGCTATTAAGACTCGACTGTACACCGTGTTCGTGTTTTCCTCCAAAAACAATAAGTTCTGTTGGAGCAGCCTTTCAACGCCTCTCTCCGTCTCTCGCTAGCAAAGTTGACCCAGACAACAAAGTAAAGCTAGTTTTCAGCTATTAGCCAGAGGTCCCTTTACTACGGTTCGGAGCCACGGACCTTCAGTAACAGTAATAAATCACAGCAATAGTACATTCATGTAGTTGTAAACAGCATGATAATATATTAAGTAATCAAAAGTATTCAGAATACGTTACTCTCATTGAGTAACGTAACGGAATACGTTACAGAATACATTTTGGGGCATGTATTCTGTATTCTGTAATGGAATACATTTTAAAAGTAACCTTCCCAACACTGGTTATCACAAACACTTGATTGCAGTTCTTGCTGTCATGGTTAGCATGATCAGTTTTCCCATGGTGGTGAGCATTGTTTTTTCCGTAATAAATGAAATCATCATTTAAAAACTGTGTAATGTATTTACTTGGGTTATTTTTTCTAAATGTGAGGAATAGGGGAAAAAAACTAACTAGGAAATCAGAAAGAGAGCAACTACCTTTTCATGTCACTGTACACACACTGAAGAAGAAAGTTGGAGGTACACTGAGATATTATTTCTCACCTACAGTCAAGCTGTTGTAATGGCACAGACACTGAAATCCCCATGGGCAATGGTGCATTCCCAGATGAAAATTACACACAGCAGCACTTGTTCCTGATTATTTCCTGGCTGTCTGCTATGTACAGGCGGAAAATTGCGTGCCATTTATTTCTTGCAGGTCAGCCTATTCATACTATCAGTCATGCCAATTTGTAACAATAGTGTTAAACACTCTTTTTTTTTTTAGTCGTCATCTCCAAATTCAGCCAAAGTGGTCAGAGTAAAGTTTCTGTGCTGCTAAAAATACCTCGGTTTGAAATCTCACAGGGCACCGGATGTCAGGATTCTGAATTCCTGTTACTGATTCATAGGAGTGTGATGGCTGCACTTACAGCCACACAGTGGTAATACCCACCATGTTAGTGTAGAGGCTTATAAGTAACATTGCATTCACATGTCTTTCTATAAATATAGGAATTAATTTACAGGACAATAAATAACTGGTTTTGGTTTAGAGTTAATTCACATATCCACATAACACTGCATTCTAAAATAAGTGTGCACATTTTAGTTTACACTGTTATGTATGATTAATCTTTTGTTTTCTGAGTTACCTTAGTTGCAGCTGTTCCAGTCCCTTGATTAAGGAGCCAAGACTACAAATTGGTTCATGCCATAACTCGGGACCATGGGGGGGGGAATTGGAGTTCATTATGTTAGGTTTAGTTAGGTTTTGTGTGTTTTACCCCTTCTCCTGTTTTTTGTGGGCTGATCAGCCACTATTTAAGTTTCCCCTTTGTCTCGTTAAGTTAGGTCAGTTTGTTTGAGTTATCAGTAGTGTTGTCAACTTTGAGTAGAGTTCTGTTATTTTGACCTCTTTTATGGGCCCAAGATTTTGATTCTTTTGCATGATTTAACTAATTATGTTTTTTGGGTTAAATAAAAAATCATTTTTTTGGACTTTAACCTGTGCCTAAGTTTCCTTCACTGCTCGGTCCATCACAAGGAGTCACTGTGAATGCTAATCACTTGATAATTCCAGCATACTAACAAGCTGATACATGACACGATCGTCACATACAAACAAGTTGTTGCAAAAACATGGCTGTGGTGCAAGCTCTAGATACACATTAAACTGAGGGAGTTAACGCCACACTGATAAGACTCTCTGATAAGGTCCATAAAACCATTACACTCTGAAAGTGTAAATAAGAGATCTGATGACTGCTGCATACATAAGAATTGGAAGGGGTGTGGACAGCTCTCATTCATAATATCATTCAAGTGTAGCTCATATGCCTTTTATAAATAGGTGACTTATGATGATGATGACAAATAAACAAGGCCAAAGTGCAATGCTCAGGGACAAACAGAAAGGAGAGGCAGCCGTGAATGTCACATAACAAAACATGAAACTCTCTCTCTTACCTCTGAAGGTTTTGCACATTTAAAACATGCAAAGCTGCTGTGGATGTAAGCATTTGCACAAATTTGAACAGATTTTTGTTTTCAGAGAAAGAAGCCTTTGCGTCAGTAGAAACTGTAAAGATAGAGTATGTTATTCCTCTTTATGTGACAGAATGTGAATTAATACTTTCATTTTCTTATAATAGGCTTAAACATTATAGGATGTTGTCAGCAACAAGGCCAAAGTACACGCAGAGAATTCAAGGATAAGATCTATCCAGTAGCAGATTTAAGAGGAACGAGAGGAAAAACATAAAAGATGAATACGTATAGAGTGACATGAAACACGCACGGACGCATGAGTGACGAATATTCAGTATGTGAATCAGTTCTCCAGTTAAGCAAAACAGGCCTGGAGGTTTATTGGAAAATTACCTTTTTTATTTTTATGTGTGTGTAAAACAAATCAGTTTCGCGAAATGGAGTCGGTTTTATAACTACCTTTATTTTTATTAAAAGACAGCTTTTTTTTCCTTCAGTTTCATTCCACTGTTACAATTGTTCAAAACAGTAAAACAAAAAAGAACACTTAAACTACTGGCCTGTATCCAGTATTTTTTGGCTCCAATATTGAGCAGGTTAAATAGTAATTTTTTAAAAACAAAAAACTATATTTACTAAGCCAAAACATTTAAAGTTAAGCAGTATTTGTGTTTCAGGCATTTTAAATAATGTCCTTGATACTATGCATACGGGGTATAAACTTAAGAATGGTACTTAAAACTGCCACTGCACTTAGAAAGGCAGAATATATGAAGGAGTACTGTACTTTTTTGTGTGTATTTTTACTTGCAGACTATGTAAAGGGATCAGGAAATAACTGCTATATCCACTACCTCTTAGTTAGTCAATAATTATGTGATAATTATGAAGAATTAACTTGTATTTATATATCATATTTTATAGAATGTTTGCTAAGTCTGCACATGCATTATGTTCTAGTGAAAATCAGTGGTTTACAACCTTTTTAAGCTTATAAAGCCTTAAAATGTTTCAGAAACAGGGTTGTTGTTGTCTTTGTCTTCCTTTTATTTTGTGATATTTTGCTGGGACTATTTTATCTGGTGTTTCAGAAGAACAAAAGTAGCTTTTCATTTTCTTTTTTGTTTATACCATTACACATCTTGGTAACTCAGATTTTTACATAATAGGTAACCACTGAGTCTTCATCTTCTCCTCCAATCAAGCCTGTCTACATGCGCTGCTGATATCTGTCTAATAAGCTTCGGTTATTGTCTTTTCAGAGCTCAGCCAAAAGACGATCCTCTGGCTGTGTGTCTGCCTTGCAGTATCGCTCTAATTCTTCTGACCTTAGAATAATACTGTGTTAATATACAACCGAGAGGAGGGCAGGCCCTTCCCCGTATGTCTGAAGAGGCAGGGCAGCTTTAGCAGGCTGCTACAGTTCAGTACTCAAACGTAGTCAGGATTTTTCTACTACTGGCAAGGCTACACTCATGTCATCCTGAAAGGTACCGAAGAGATACTTCATTGCTACTTGTGAAAGAGCGTCTTTCAACCACAGGACAGAATAGACAAAGAGGACTGCAGTAAAATGCAACAAGTGACCATGAATGTGAAGAAGCAGTTGTTGTCCTTATTCTGTTTTTTTCTGCCTTCTTTGGGACTTCTGTTGATGTGTACCGGGATCTACCTGGTGTCCCAGGCGAACGTGCATGAGAATGCTCTGAGGGTCATTTTTCTGTATATCATGATTGGCTGTGGCCCCCTGGCTATGGTCACTGGGGTCTGCTGGGGCCTCTGCTCAGGCATTAACACCGAGAGAATTGGACGTGAGCGACACATCCAGGTCTTCACTATTGAAAGGTAAATCTGTGTTTTTGTAAGGAGTGTGCATTCAATGCAAAAAACAAATATATTAAATATCTCAATTCTTAGTTTGTTATATATATATATAAAAAAAACAATACACCAAATATCTATTTTCCCTTACAGACTGAGCTCTTTTCCTCCTTCATATGAAGATTCCCAAGAAAGTCAAGTCTGCCCTGATGCGTCTCCTGAGTTTATGGTCATAGTCGATAGCACAGACATGCTGATGAGCCTGGCTCCTCCGTTGTACAGCCAGGACAGCCCAGAGGCCCCAGACTGCAGGTTTAGCTGGGAGCAACCTCCACGATACAGTGAAGTTGAAAGTATTCAGCAGGGACATATGGATGCAGAGGAGCTGAGGGAGCGCTTGTCTGGACACTGAGGGAAGAACAGTTTTTGCCTGACTGGTTGAGAGAAAAAAAGGAATGCAGATTGTAGAAGTGGATGACTTCCACACCAAGCTGAGTGAGAAAGTTCCAGAACAACTGGAAATGTTTTTATGTCACTGGATCGCTCAAGTGCCAAAAGACGGACAGCAGAGATGTGCTGACATCATCTTTCTGCCATGAATCTACAACCTAGTGTCTGTCATCCGTCAGCCTGAGGGTCTTTACATGGGTACGGCCAGAATGAGCCTCAGTTTTAAGCTGCAAAAATTATTTGGTGTGACCAATAAGCATGGTTGTATTACTCCAGGTGGACAAGGTTTCATTTAACAAGGAGAACTTACTTTTATCTGCACTTCATTCAACAACTGCTGTGTTGGATAATTTATGCATTAGAAAATGCATAAACTAGTTTTTAAAGGTTAATCTTTGAAGCCTGATATATTGTCAGAGTTGAATCAGCTTTACTCAGCATAACAAACAGGTAAGCTCACTGTCTTTATCGTCTGTTTGTTCATGGAAATAAAATGTCTTTATTACATTTTTAACAATATTTACACTACAGTGAGTAACAAATGCCCTGCCTATTGCAAACAGAATAACATTCAGTTATCAATTACCTCTGAATCTCAGTCCACCATAATTTATATGAATATTTGCTGTTTGTTAATCAGAAGTTTTTATTTAACCTTTATTCAGCTGGGCTATTCACAGAAATTCTGAAAACCTCTTTTCAGTTAACAGTATCGGAACATGTAGATGAAACACTGAACAACATGGCTACTTTTACACTTTTTACACTACAAAATTTTTGCATTTCATATGAATTTCTTAGTAGACGCATTAATTTAAAGTCTTTACAAAGTCTTTCATCCACTTTTTGCTGTCTTTTAAAAAAAATGGATGCAGAGATGGACAGAAAATGAAGAGTGCATTGATGAGTGGTTTTTAATTTGCAGTCTTTAACAAATTTACTATGCCATCACCCAATGTAAGGTTTATGCCACAGCTTCCTTAATAAATAGCGTTTGTAATTACCCAGACCATTTTTTATGTTTCTGCAAGTTAATCTACCAGTGTGTGCACGCACTTTAATCAAAGTTGTATTTTTAATTTTGAAATTAATTTTTGCTGTTATCAATAAATTGTAAAATTTGCTGTTTTACAAAAAAAAATAATATTAAAGAACTTTTTTTTTTTTAAATTAAGATGCCAAATTACAGTTTTTTTTCTTGCATTTCTGAATAAAAAAATATTTTTGGACTTGTCCAGCGTGCCAGCTCAAAGTTGGAGACCTGCCTAATAAATAAAACTATCATTTTTAGTTTTAAACAAATTTTTTGAAATATTTTTGTTTATATGACAGGTGACCTAACAAATCATTATTTAACACTGTAAATGATTGTCTGATCTTTTGAGTACATTAATGTGACTTGTAACTATGTAACTAGTGTGACCTAACTATATAGTGTGACTGAAAATACTGTCTGACTGTTACATATTTTCTGCCTTTGCTGAATGTGCACATGCTTTCTGTTTATGACACTGTAAGATGTCCTAATAAAGTATTTCAACACATGAAGACTACACCTGATGGCGCACTTCATCACAATAAAAAGTCCGGTCGAGCACAAACAGCAGCATTGCAGCTTTTTATACACAATATAAAGAGGAAAAGAGTGGTTGCTGCCATTTTTTTAATTACACTATTGGTGGTATTTTTTGATGGTATTTTTTTTTCTAATCATGCTTTTGGCTATAATATGCTAAAGCTTAAACAATTTTAACTAAATTGTGTTTTTAGCAACTTGTCTAAAGTTGATAAAGTGCCCCCTATCCCCGTCCATCTTAAGAAATAACACCTGATGCTATAAAACTGTTGTATGGGGCAATAACCTGCTATGGCTGGCTGGTAATGTCTGGCTGGCTGAGTGAACACATCCTTACGGATATCCACTGGCATATCCTCAACTGATAAAGACAGCAATCAGGCTGTTTATGAGTTCTGCGTGTCTCATTCAGGCCATATAAAGATCAGCCTTCTTCATTTTTTTGTCTCAACACAACAACTCCAACACACTTTATGCTTAAAAGCACGCTCTTTCCTCGAATAACGAAAGGGCATTCATACACCACCTGATATATGGTGTCAGCGCAACAAAACACTTAAGGGCAACATATTTCACTAAGTCTGTTTTTTTTCTTTTTGTCCTTAGAGCCATTTGACTAAATGAAAAGGAAAAGAATTACACACAAATATTTTATTTGGATTTAAAAAAAGAAATAATGAATTCAAACATGATCATACAACATTTTCAAATCCTAAATTAAAGAATAAAAGCTAAAACTGTTGAGAGCACATTTTTCTTTTTAACTTATGTAGGTTTGAAATATGATTGTGGTTACTTATCAAGTATTCATAGAAGAAATATGTTTTAATTTTATGGCTTTAATAAAGTTAACACATATTTATACCACAGTATACCATTAAACTGTATGTATTATGGTGTAGTACTAGCCTCGGTTTAGGCAAATATGATGCAAATTTCAACTCATACATGCAAATTAATATTTAATTTTGTTTTAAAGTTTAAACAGAAGGTTAACTAAACACAAAAATGTGAATTTTCTGGCAATTACTTTTGGTGTTCAGATTTTTAAAAGGTCAAATAGTTGAAAACATGCTGTGATAGGTTCGGGCAATCTGAAATGTGAGTTTGCACGCTCATAATCTGTTCGCTGTCTACCTTTTTTTCATTATTTATCCACAACAATAATTACGCCTGCCACTTTTATCCACTAAATGGTAGTCATCAATAAAGAACAGAGAACACTGTGTGTGACTTTAACTTTATTTTTGAGAGACAAATGTCAGCGGTAAGCATCTGAGTCAAAAGAGAAATGAAAAATGAGGCTGAAACTACAGAGATATTTTAAAGATGAAACCAAGAAAGTAACAGGAAAGGGTGCTTTGAGGATATTTTTCATGTGTTTGCATATGAGTGTGAGAGTGTTTTTTGGTTGGTTTGTTTTTTTCCACTTGCTCATGTGATTACATTTGGGCCACGGCGTCCTGTCCTCTCGTGAATGTTCGAGATCTTCAGGGCAATGGCAATGAGAGGACCCAGCACCACCTGAAGACAAAGCAAAGAGAGCTGAAGGCAGTGCTTTGAAACTCAATCAGACCTTTAAATCTTTCACATTCGCACTAAGTTACTGTCGAGTTCTTGAGAATTTTGTGAGCTTTTTGGTCAGTTTTGCTGTGCGAGGTTGGCACATTATATTTATAGACATCACGTGTTACTTACACAGATTCCAGAGCAGATAACCGAGTTAGACTTACGTAAGTCTAGACCTTTAAAACTGTTTCAACATCCACATCATGGGGATTTTATAGGAGCTTTAACCTGGTTATTCAACTGGTTCTTTTTTATTTTTACATTCAGAAAATGCATACAAAGTGAGCATGAGACAACAAATAATGACAACATCCCACAAACTTCACATTATGACTAACAGGTTTGGTGTTGGGTCAGTGTTAATTTGAACCCTTTACTGCACAGCATTGTGTGATGGAACAGCAGGCATGTACAGGGCTGTGCAAAAGTCTTGAGACGCCCCTCATTTCTTTATATTTTGGTTGAAAGTAGCCAAACCTTGTCTTTACAAAAATCCAGCAAGGATCTGAGAGATGCATCTGAGCCTTCTGCTGATCCATCTACTGCTCACTGAAGCCTTATCAGAAATGGTCTCAGTGGAAGAGTGGCTGTCAAGAAGCCATTGTTAAGGAAGGGAAACAGGGAGAAAAGGCTGAGGTATGCCAAATTACACTCTGAATTTCAGCCAGATCTTGTCAAAATGCATGGAATTATAAATGCAGGAAAGTACAGAAAGATTTTAATCTATCACATAGTGCCATGTGGAAAGCAACTGATAGACAACAAATGCATTTTTCAGCATGACAATGATCTGACATATACTCCCAGTCCGGTAAAAACATATGTGGATAGATAAACACACAGTAAAACACAATCAGTCATGGACTGGCCTCCCCAGAGCCTGAACTTCCCCTTCCCCTGAACTTCAATATTATTAACAAAGAATAAAAGAAAAAACATCCAACATCCAAAAGAGAGCTTAAAGTGTCCTTCAAGATGCCTGGAGAACTATTCCTGAAGAAATTATAAGTAAATCTCTAAATCTATTTACCATTTTCTGGTGATCTCAAGACTTTTCCACAACACTCTACATTGTATGATATTCTCATCCCAAAACTGCTACATGCAAAAAAAACAAACATGTATTACACTGAAAGCACAGATTTTACTAAGGCTGCACACAAACATGTGGCTTTTTTTTAGCTTGGCTGAGAATCTTGTACATAAAATCTGTCCCTCTAATCTAGCTGAGTAAGCATAGCGTGCAATCATGTATGTCGTCTCTGATAATTCACGCGCGCTGGGTAAGGGCCAGAATGATTAGATGCTGAATTTATGATCTAATGATGGATAATCCGAGGGTTCAGTGTAATGCCACAAATAACACATTTTTATTGGCTGAATAAACACAGCAGCTAAATCACAGTTCAGGTATGCTTATCATAACAGCAGTTTAGCGAGGATGATTTTCTATTTTCATGAATAAAAAGGGGGATGTAACATTGGGACATAACTTCATGCTGCCCTATACGTTTTGAATTACTGCACCTGCATTTTAATAATAAAAGACTAAAAAGTAATTCTCAAATATAAACTTTGTTGCTTTTCTTTGCTTTTTTCTGTGGCAAAGTCAGAATTGAAATGTCGTTAATCTGAACAACACACACACACACACACACACACACACACACACACACACACACACACACACACACACACACACACACACACACACACACACACACACACCGCTCTAAATTGCGAAGGCATCTTTATAACTCCTGGGTGTGTTTAAAGTACACTACCTATCCCAAACATCCGTAGCCACACAACAAGCTTTCATTGCTAAACACTCCAAAGTCTACAGGCCAGTCATCTAACAGTTTGAATGAAAGTTATAATACATAATCACAATACAACCACAGTACATGCTGTGTCCTTTAACTGCTCAGCCTGACATAAACCTCGGATCAAAATTTAACCATACTTCATCAATTATTGTCTGAAGACGTGAGCTCAAGACAACAAGTGATGAAACCCTTAGACATTGTATCACTACTGACTGAGTATTTACTCTGCTAATATGTAGTGAATTACAGTATGTCAGAAGTAACATGTAAACAATTAGTAAATAAACTGCAGCAGGAGTGTTTTCCCCTGTTCCCTGCTGAACAGCCGTGGAACGGTCTTCTGGCCTTTAGACTCAATTAAAAGTCGCGGCCCTGAATACTCAAAAACAAAACTGCCTGGGAGCAGGCGCTTGTAATCAGGCTGACTGATCAATGGTACACCCTGTGCTAGGTTTAAGATATTAAATAGAGTCTGTTTCTCAACTTCCAGATAACATATTCCAACATTATTCCTCTTGCAATCTGAGCCATATGTTTTATTTCTGCTATAAACGTCACAAGTTTTGGAACGACTGCTTCATAATTATGTTAAAGGTTTTAAGGGACCCAGATAAATATGAACTCTTTTCATTCCTATTTTTGGGGGTTCCACTTGTTCCTCTCTGCAGCACAAATATTTTTCCTTTACATCCCTGTTAAATTTCCTCCTCCTCCTCCTGGAAGTCATCTAATTCCCGCATCCAAGTCTTTGTTGCAACTGGAAATAAGATGAATTTCACAGCCTCTATGTTTTATCCCAAATTGGGATAAAACATAGAGGCTGTGGTTATTGGTTATTTTAATTCTGTACCAACAATAACTGTATATTACTCCATTCATCTTGTGCATATATTTAATCTATGTTATTATGCTTACTTGCATACATAAGTTTGGACTTTATTTAAATGGTAAATGGCCTGTATTTATATAGCGCTTTACTAGTCCCGAAGGACCCCAAAGCGCTTCACACATTCAGTTATCCACCCACACATTCACACACTGGTGATGGCAAGCTACATTGTAGCCACAGCCACCCTGGGGCGCACTGACAGAGGCGAGGCTGCCGGACACTGGTGCCGCCGGGCCCTCTGACCACCACCAGTGGGCAACGGGTGAAGTGTCTTGCCCAAGGACACCATGACCGAGACTGTCGGAGCCAGGGCTCGAACCGGCAACCTTCCAATTACAAGACGAACTGCCAACTCTTGAGCCATGATCAATTTAATTTTATGTTTGCTAAATCACAGACTTAAGTAGTAGTTTAGGAGTATATATGTATATAATTAAAGTTTTTAAACATTCAAATGATAGAATATCTCCTATGTATCACACAGATACATATCATGCATTTAATATGTTGAAAAAGCTCACTATGAAGCATCATTTCTGCTACTGTGTGCCAACAAAGCTTTCCTGTGGTGGTAAAACTGGCTAAAGATGACATAATAATGCTAAATTAACAATGTTGGAAGAATTTACAAATGGCAAACAAATGGCCACACCATAGTTCAAGATAAGGATAGTACTTCTATACAGTCCTCTATTTTCTTTGGGTCGTGATTTGGGTGGAGCCCATCCCGGCTGTCATGGGGAAAGAGGTGGGTACACCCTGGGATAGTCACAGTCTATCTCAGGGGAAAACACAGAGAGACAAGCACACATTCTCTCATCCATGTCTCTGGAAAATTAGCCTCACATGGACCTTTATTGAACCCAGAGGGAAAATAAAACACAGAAAGGCCCCAGAGCCAGACAAAGAGGTTCAAATGTTCAACCTTGGCTAGATGCCATTCCTGAAGGGATTTAGGACAGGATTTTTCCACTGAAAGGTGAGAAGTAATTGATATAAGCACAAATGTCACAAAAAGAAGGTACATAAACACCATCAAACCCATCTGCGTACCTGTGTCTCTCTGTTGTGTCTCTCCGGGTCTCTCTCAAAGCTCTCAGCATAAATGCGGATTGTGGTCCCCATCCCTCCGCCGCTCCCGCTCATTCGAAACACCAGGCGGGACGCATCATTAAAGATAATCCTCAAACCCTGGAAACAAAAAAAATATTTTCTTAATTTTTATCAATTGACTTTTGTCTACTTTTTCAATAACTTACTATTCTATTTCTCTTTTAAATATTAAAAATTATATAAACATATTTTTTTAAACACAAGTAAATGGCTAAAAGTAAAAGACAAATAAATGGTCATGTATTTGAGTGGAAATAGGATAGAAAATCATTTGAATGCACAAATTCAGTGTGACTTTACAGCACACAAAAGTACAAATCTTGTATCATCAGACCTGTGTTAAAACATTCAATCCTGTAATTAGTGATGCAGTAAAGGCAAACATCCGCTAGATGTCACTGTTACTGTGTGTTTTGTTGGCGCATGATTCAAACTGTACTCTTGATGCATGCAGCGCACTCACATTCCTAATGATGTTGGCTATAAAGTTGCATAAGGTTATAACTACAGCTGCACTTTCCAAGAATCTCCTGACTCTGACAGCAGATAACATTCTCGCTAAGGCTCATAACTGAACTCTGTGTGTGACTCTTCAAACTTAATCCCAGGATATCACTGCATTGGGACCAATCAAATATATCTCCTGCTGACTGACGTAAGGAAGAAACTTTTCGACTAATGCATCTGTAACGGCGCTTATCTGTCCTGAATTCCACAGTCTCTCCTTCATTATTCGATTAGAGTACGAGTTCAAGGGAGGTGACAGCAACATGTTATGAGAAAAAACAGGACTCCAAACTGTATTGTCAAAGTATCCCCACCTCAGGCGTTAAGCTGTACTAGATGTCTCGATACTGACAAATGTTATTGCAACTATAGTAAACAAAAGTTTTGTATAGTAGTAAAAGTCAAGTGGATGCACTGTCCCAGTTCCAAAGCAGCCAGTCTCAGACAAATGGCTGTGAGCCTATTAGTTAACTGTGGCTCAGCATTATTGTTTACAGAACGCAGTACTAAATGGAAATATCTGAACCACTCTGGGAATGAAGGATAACATGCCAGAGTCCAGGTGAAGAGAGACGGCGATAATCAGAGACGTCCGCCCAGCTGTCTGTCTCTCTATCTGTGAGTCTGTCAACTCACTAACAATAGAGTGGCAGTTATCAGAAGGCTGACTAATGCATGTTAAAAACACTTGCCAATGCAGAGCTCAGAGGCCCCGAGTGGAGCACATACGAGCCATAACTCATGTGTGTCGTGCATGTGTGTTCATCTTTATTCATCTATCAATCCATTTGTTCATCTACCAGCCTAAAGGTGCTTAGAGATTTTGGAGAGGTCTTTGTCTGAGCCTCCCTCCCACTGTCCAGCATCCATGCCAACTGCTGTTCCTCTGCAACTGTGTGGAGTTATTCATGGACTAATGTTGGTGTGGAAATGTGGGTTAAAGAAAGCACAGAGCAATAAAGTCCCACTAACACAAGAGGGGAAACAAGTCATGGCTCTTCATTTGCATTTTGATTTCACACATGAAATGAGCTGCAGCAGAAAATATCTACACGAGTCAGCACTGACCATCATGATCAACTGCTTCTTATAAACACATTAGGATTTTTTAAATTTACCTTCGCCTCATATGTCTATTGTAGTTATTGAAACAGTACAGTGAAGTTAGGATGTCCTGTTGTCAGTTCCTATGCGATAAATCAGCATACATTAGCACATTGCCAGGGCCATATGGGCTATAATATAAGGGCAAGTAATAGTGAACGAAACCAAGTAGTCTTCAGGAATAGTTCCCTAGACTTGTTGAGGGACATCAGCCCTCTTATTTTGAGGTTGGCTGCCTTTTGTTCTGTTCTTTGTCAAGATGACCCTGCACTGCTTTAGTATTGTCGAGACTCTGAGGAGGCCAATCCATGACTGACAGTGTTCCACTACCTGTTTTTCTATCCTGCATAGGAAGTGTCTTTGAGATCAGTGCCGAAAAGTCAAGCTGTTGCTAAACTGATGCCTTCTTCCTGGCATTACATGGTAGATCAGAATCTTATAGTACTTTTGTGTATTCATAATCCCATCAGTTTTGACAAGATCCTCAACACCACTCACTAAATTACAGCCTGAAACCATGACAGAGCGTCCACCATGTTTTACAGGTGGCTATATACACTCACTGTTTACCTCTTACCTCTCTGACCTCCACTGACAACAGTGTGAACTAAAAATTTCAAATTCGTATCCATCACTCTATAAGACCTGTTGCCACTAATTTTCAATCAAATTCTCGTGTAATTTATCTCAGTCCTTTCTCCCTGCTTCCTTTCTTTAAGGATGGCTTTTTCCCAGCAATCCTTCCACTGAGACCATTTCTGATGAGGCTTCAGTGAACAGTAGATGCATCAGCTTAAGGATCGAATGACCCTCTAAGGTCCTTTGTCAGCATTTCTGCCTATTTCTTAAGGATGTGATCTTCAGATACTGTTTATCTGCTGTAGATAATTTTTCACGCCTGGCAGTTCTTCTTTGTTCCTCCATTTATGTAGTTTCCTCAGATTTTTTTTAAGAACACAGTCTGGCTTTTTAAGGATGAAATATCTCAAGTTTCTAATAGTCCTTTTAGAATCACCTTGTAAGTGCAAAATTATGATTTCATGCCTATGAAACTGTGTTATCGTTGGCATTTCTTAATAGATTCGACTAAGCAAATGGGGAAAAAATCATCTGTTTTTCAAGACAAAGCATGAAAATAATAAAGATCTATTGCACAAAACCACTTTTTAAAAAGATAAAAAAAAGATAAAAAATATATATAAAAAACAAAAAAAAAGATAAAATAATAAAACAAAGACAATGCCTTTACACAGAACTGTAGATCAGACTTGATCTTAAAAAGTCTGTCTATCTACACTCTCCCAAGTGTAAGTGCTTGAAACGTGTGCCTAACAGCGGACATCTTAGAACAAAAACATTTGTGTTACTACAGCCCTGCTTTCCACACTCTGAGGCACTTACAGTCAAAAAGCCATCAAGACACTGCTAATTCTATAGCTATCTTAAGAGATACAGCCACAGCCAGCCTTAGCTAAAGATACAATCAAATTTATTCTTTTAATGAGCTGTCATCCCTATCATTTAGTCATTAGCTATTAGGTAAAGCAACATTTGATCAAATTCAGTCATAGATTAAAAAAAATTACCACAAACATAAAGAAGACAAGTTTCTTACTAGTTAAATAGAAACCTTTGCTTTTTTTCGTTGGTAGGTATTTTTTACGAAACAAATTTCGCATAATACCAAATTATCCAAAAGGCAGTATCTACATTTAGCGCACAAGTGGTTCCATCATCTGATATGCAGACGACGTGGAATGAATTCAGTAGCCAGCTACAAAAGGCCGCGATGCCACTGCTGTGTAAATCCCCCAAGCTTTGTCTTGTGTATTTGTGTATTGTGTTTGAGTGTGTTTGCGTCTCTCGTGTGCCAGCTCTTCCCCCTTCAAACACACTTGCAATGGAGAGACTGCAAAGTGAGACGACAGCTGATATAATTCTGTCCTGGGAGGAATGTGTGTTGTAATAACATTCACTGGGGCGACTGGGATGCTGAGGATTTATCAGTATTTTGGGGTGACTGACTAAAAAGCTGACCTGCTGTATCCATGGTGACACAGTGGAATAGTCACAGCAGGATAACAAAAGACTCCTTCACGGTGTTAAGATATACAAGGTGAAGCCGGTGGTCAGAGTGGAAAACACAAGTGCGAACAAGGATCGGCAGTGGAAGGGTACGCATGTGTTCACGCTTACGCTCATGGACAACTGGACGGATGTACACACCAAAATGCACAATGTGTGTGTGTTTGCGTGTGTTTTTGTGAGGTGGGGCGGAAGCTAAGAAGTGTTGACAAATTTCCACAAATTTCTGGGCAGGACAGAGAAGTCAGCTGGGTGAAAGTCACAGACACAAAGAGGAAGAAAGAAGGGAAGGAAGGAAGGTTACATTAACCTAGCGAGTTATCGGTGTTTGTAGTGATACGTGATGTATGCATATGTTTATAATTTCAAAAGGAAGATAGACTGTCATGTCCAAACATGGAGCCTTGCTGATCAGACAGCACTGTGGGTGGTCTGGCTTACACCAGGCTGAGTACATGTATGTGAACAAAGGGAAGAGAGAGTGTGTGACCTGATGTGAAGCAGCTTTTCAGTCACTTTTCTAATGCAATGCAATTCGATGTTGGGTTGAACAAACAGGTTTGTGGCTTTTGGTTGGTCAACTTATTGTCAATCTCAGTTTAAGGTAACCAGTCTGGAGAATGGAACCAATAAATGACTTGAAAGTTGTTCTGGTTGTTTTTAATCTAATTGAGACCATGACAGAAACGACTATATTCTGCTGCATTCTACACAACTTCTGCTCTTTTCAAGCATCTGCACGCACAGCATGTTGACACCAAGCCAGTGAAGAATCCAACACTTAAGTAATGTAAACAGTAGTGTCATGAAGCACTTTCTCTAGCGAGTAATTAAGTAATGCGCTGTGCTACGAGTGATGTGTAGTACTTTACTAAAACAATTACAACTCAACAGAAACAGCAGGTTCGAGAGATAAGTAAAGCAAACAGGACACTAATAGCACCCAGCTATCCAGTTTTATATTGAAACACAGAAAACACAACTTCTAAGAGTAACTCTAGCCTAAGTGGCAACTATTTAAAACAATCTTTTTTTGCACTTTTTTGCACAAAAGGATCCCCTGATCTGTCTTGTTACAGCTTAAGGTCCTTCTATGCTAAATTAATGTGTCGGTTCATGCTATGCTGATTGGTTTACAGGTGAGTTGGGACAGGGAAGGGGTGTGTCTTATGTTTCCTGGTTTCGTTTTCTCCCACTCTTTACTTTTTCTGTATTTCTAATTTAAGTTGTATTGTTTGTTATGTGGATCTTACATACAAGGTCTTAAATAATCAGGCCCCATCTTATCTTAATGACCTTGTAGTACCATATTACCCTATTAGAGCACTTCGCTCCCACTCTGCAGGCCTACTTGTTGTTCCTAGAGTATTTAAAAGTAGAATGGGAGGGAGAGCCTTCAGTTTTCAGGCCCCTCTTCTGTGGAACCAGCTTCCAGTTTGGATTCGGGAGACAGACACTATCTCTACTTTTAAGATTAGGCTTAAAACTTTCCTTTTTGCTAAAGCATATAGTTAGGGCTGGACCAGGTGACCCTGAATCCTCCCTTAGTTATGCTGCAATAGATGTAGGCTGCCGGGGGGTTCCCATGATGCATTGAGTTTTTCCTTTCCAGTCACGTTTCTCACTCACTATGTGTTAATAGACCTCTCTGTATTGAATCATATCTGTTATTAATCTCTGTCTCTCTTCCACAGCATGTCTTTTATCCTGTCTTCCTTCTCTCACCCCAACCGGTCGCAGCAAATGGCCGCCCCTCCCTGAGCCTGGTTCTGCCGGAGGTTTCTTCCTGTTAAAAGGGAGTTTTTCCTTCCCACTGTCGCCAAAGTGCTTGCTCATAGGGGGTCATATGATTGTTGGGCTTTTCTCTGTATCTATGAAGCGCCTTGAGGCGACATTTGTTGTGATTTGGCCCTATATAAATAAAATTGAATTGAATTGAATTGAATCTTTTAGGTCCTTGTCTCTGTGTCCTTCCCTCAGAATCTCCCAGTTAAGTCAGTCTTGTCCTCATGTTTGTTTGCCTGTCAGTCTCCTAGTTTAGTTTCCTGTTTTCCCAGTCCTTTCTCTGTGTGTGTCTCTCGTCCCTCGCTCTCTCGTCTTTCATGTAGTAGTCAGTCTGAGTCTTATTGTGTGCTTCTTGTGCTTCCTGTTTTATTTTGACAGTCTCTTGTCCTGTGTCTGTCGTGAACTCCCTCTTGCTGTGTGTCCTGCCCGTTGTGATAATTCTCTGTATGTCGGTTTAGTGTCTGCCCTTAGCCTTCTCAGTTTTGTTATGTATCTATAAATTCAGCAATAAAGATTTCATTAAGTTCAGTCTTGCCTGTGAGTCTGCACTTTGGGTCCAGTCCTGCCTGCCTCACACAGCGTCACCTGACATGTTCTTCTCCGTTGTTGCAGCGGGTCCTGAGATTAGCTGAATGGGATTTGTCACAATGTAAAACACCTAGCCAGTTAGCCAGGGCTTTTTAAACTCTGCCTTCCTGTTGACCTGTGCTCCCTTCACCTGTAGTGATGTCTGTGTCGTCACCATGTTCAGTTTTGCACTACATGCAATTCACATTTGTCAGAACATCCAGCATTGGCTGCTTTGGTGGGCCACGATAAGATAAGAAACACTTTATTTATCCCATATTTGGGAAATTCTTAAAGAATTTTTTTCCCTCGTGTGCAATTTATAAATTGGTCTTGGGATTCCCTTCTAGTGTGTAATTAACCTTATATGGTACGGTGGTGGCACTGTGGGAGCTGAATGGAAGCTGACGTTTAATTTGTTGTAAAAAAAAATTCCTTTTTCAGGGTGCTTATGCTGGCAGCTGGCCTTTGTTCTGCAGCTGGACGATCGAAGTCAAGAGCTGCACCACAGTACACACCTTATCTACTGGAGTGTTTCCCATGGTGGGCTGTATATTCCCATTTGGGCTTCTTTGGGTCAGAGCTGTAGTGTGAATGGCCAAATAATAACGTGTCATGCAACATCCTGCTGTTACAGCCTTCCTTACACTGACCTGGTTTCGAGCCACTGTTCCATCCACGGGGTCAATGTACTCGAAGTTGTCAGCCTTCTCCACGCTGTACATGTGGTCCCCTACAGCAAACTTCTGGCTGGTGAATGCTTTGTCTGAGATTACTGCCTCCAGATCTCTCATTAGGTAAAAGGCTGCACGTGGGTCCAGACCTTCATAGTCAAACCTGACAATCATAAGATGCACACAAGATTTATGAACACACGTAAGACTCAATGAGGTCATGAAAGCAGAAAAGGGAGAGTTTGCTTATGTTAGGTACGTTCAGTTTTCTAATGCCGCATCATCTTACTTATGTTACCGAAAAGGGCTCTAAATTGCAAGAGATGTACCACAGAAATTCTGGGGACGTGTCCTGTATATCCTGTCCATCTACTTTATGTGTTGTGGGAAACAAGCATCAGTTTAGAGAAGCTCTCTGTGGGAACATAAAAACTACTGCAGCTATCAGTGGGAAGACTGACTGTGGCAGCTATCTGTGCCTCTCACAGGGGAGAAGTTAAAATAAGAACGAGTGAGAAGGACTGGAGGGAGGGGGGTGGATTAAGGTGAAAGCCAGCGAGGCATTTGCGGGGTCGGTAGGGACTAAGACGAGGTGAAGAGAAGTTATTACTGAAGTTAGTCAGCATGTATTCACACAATCATGATGAAGGTTCTGACGAAAACTAGTAAACGAGTGAGAAAAGATTTGAGGTAACCACACGGCATTGGCTTGTAGGCTATTTTGGATGTGTGACAATCACGGTGACGATGTAGGATCAAGTGAATAAGGTTTCAGTCACACCAGCTTAGAGGCCAGTCGGTTATCATCTATCAACCACTCATCGTGGGCTGTCCGTAGTCTGAATGGAAGTTACAGGCTTGCCTACAAACACCATCCAGCTACTTTTTGAGCTGCTGTGAAACTGTAAAAATGCAACACAAACTGGAAACAGGAACCATTAACTTTCAAAGTAAAAGATTCTTGAACAACTTTTGCTTTGAAGGCAAATCGTCTCTATTTCTGTGTCACACTTTGTCAAGTTTTACTACGGCTTGGCTAGAAGTTTACGAGTATTGAAAACCAAACATGAAAACGCTTGTGGCTACCAGTGCGGCCCCCTAGCCTTCTAGTAGATGCACATGTGTTATCAATTTCAAAATCCTAGGTGACTCGTTGTGAGAAATTGCATTCATAAGATTTTCAGAAAAACTGACCTCTTAAGGTTGAGGTGACTGAGATTCAAACTGACCCCTGAGTTTTAGTACATGCACCTGTTTGCATGGTATAATTTTGAAAATGATATATCGTCTCATTTTGAAGTTATTGCATTGACAACAATACCATATCAGCCTCCAGGAGCCACTATCAACTACTTGGGGAATATACCTTTTTTAATAGCAACGTGTGGTTGCATCGCACCATAATATAGCGAACAAATCTGAAGCAATGTGCACATGACGTCACATGAGAAACCTTAATAGATACACAATGGTTTGATTACTTAGCTGTTTACCTGCAGAAGTAGTTACGCCCAAACCTGGCCCAGTGTTCTCTGACAATCTGCTCGACACCTTGTTTCTTGGCTGCCATGATGGACAACCACACCAACACGGACCACAAGCCGTCCTTCTCACGAATGTGGTCAGAACCTGGAAGAGAAGGAAAACGTGCAAAATTCAACATCTCTGTGTAAACTTCTCTTAGTTATTGGGACTAAACTTCCATAAAAATCTGCAGTGGAGCTAAATTAAATTTGACCTCATGCAAGACATTGAAGGTTATTTTAATTTTGGAAATTTTGATTAGCCCTTTAGCTCAGCGTAACACAAACACTAGAAACAAGGATAAGCAGTTAGCATGGGTCTGTATAATAAGTTGTTTATACTTTCTGCACTGTTGCTTACATGGTAGCGCAGGTGGTCTACCAAGCTGAAGTTTGGCAGATTAATCCCCCGCTCCTCCAGTATACGTTTCAAATGATCTTTGGACAAGATGCTGAATCTCAGTCTCAAGGTATAGATAAAAGTGCTATATGAATAGGTTTCTGTGATTAGGTGAATGAGCTTTGCAGTAGAATGTAGGCTCAAATTCAGTAGAAAAGCCCTACATAAGTGCCATTACCTAGCACATGACTTCCACTAAATCCAGATATACGGTACCAAGGTAGGAAAAACATGTTAGTTTGAAGTTAAGCTAGCTCTTTTATCTAGCTTCTCATTTTTTATACCACCTCAGCTAACCATCTCCTAGTAATAGCTGCATGTTCGACTTGATTTTACTATCTGAATCTTGTCACAGTAACGATGAATTAAAATTATGAACTGTTACTTTATCAAAGAAAGGGAACAATACTTTCACCTGCAGTTTAACTGAAGGGAATGTTTATTGTATTGACCAATTATTAATGTAACTGTATAATGGTGGGTTAATTTTAATCTACAACATTCAACTGAATTCATTCACAGATCCAATTCACAACAGTTGCCTCGGGACGCTGGCTCTTGGAAACGTCGAAAAAGTTGCAACACAAACAATCTTTCCTGCCAGCCCAGAGCAAACATAAACTCAAACAGAGGAGCACATCACACCCACAGTCTCCTTCACTGGGGAGCTTTCGCTCTGTTCTCAGAGACAGCTGCACTGTAAAGGTATGTGTTGAGGTTAAGCATGTGTTAGAAACATTCCCCTGTTTGAGCTTTAAATGGAAAGTGAGCTGTTATTTTAAGCTGGATTTATATAAATCGGAAAGAAAATAAAAACTAAAAAGCAGTACTGTGTCTGTTTTACTATTCCTCTCAACATCTACACTAAAAATAAGAACCTAAAGCTTTATGTCAGGCACATTAGCAAACTGGCAGTTGTTATTGTTAAGTCCCTGTCTCATTCTCTGTGTCTTTGTCATTCATCTTAACAGAAAAGGTGGCGGAGACTGACACCTAATAAAAGACATCTAATATCTATGTCAACAAAGCTTAACCTGATGTGCCTTTGTTTTCAAAGTGACACCAATAAAACCCGCAAAGTTTGACATAGCTCTCTAAATTAGCACTGTTCTTGCTGCGTGTCTCAGAGAGAGCAAGAGTGGTGTGCAGCTCTGATGATTTAGCTATCCAGGGCTCCCTCTGAGCTTTTTTGCCTTACATGGATAGATAACGAGTAAGCTCCCATAGTCCTCTCTGAGTGTCAGCTCCTTCCCTTTCTCTCCTCCTTGTCGATACTTCTCATATTTGGCTTTGCTCGCCATCTTCTCCTCCGTTTGCAACAATCAAGGTTCTTTTCACTTCTGTTAATGTTAAATGTGTCCTCTCTAGTGAATACAAAGGGTTGAGTAGTTGAAAGAAAAAGAAGCAGAGGAAGTCACAAGGAATTAGAGAACAACGACTAAACTTTGGGTGAGGTTCGGACTGTAGCAAGAGGGACACGCATCTGAAATTCAAGCCTATACATGTCTGTATTTTTATGAATTGTTTATACTTTCCGGCGTAAGTGCGTGTCTGCATTAGTATTCACAAAACGCTACCACTGGAGGAGTGTCGGTTTGTTGCCGTGATTCAGGGAGCCCCTGTCTCCTTTTATAGCAGAAGAATGGGGATTATTTACACATGCAGTCAGGGTCACAGCCCTCTCATCTATTAGTTGACTCTGAATGGAGCTATGAGCAGGCAGGATGCACTGCTTATAAACGTAGACCTCGAACAGACTGGAAGAGAACAGAATAGGGAAATTTTCACCTTTAAAGGAAAATGATGATTTGATAAATAGTTGAATGTTCTTTTTTGTTTGTTTCCTTCTAAGCAATCTCATCACTCATCAATATTATTACACACAGCACACTAGTTACTAAAGATCTGGAAGGAATGAACCAAGCAGGACCCTCAGGGACTGAAAAAATGACGCCAACACAGTGGCAGAAACTGCAGTTCCTGTAATGTCCACTTGAGTGCTTCAATCCCACAGACGCCCATGTTTAGATCAGAATCAGAATCAGAATACTTTATTAACCCCTAAGGAAATGATGTGGTCACGGTTGCTCCAAGACAATAGGAACAATAAAAAGTGAAAATATAAGAAATAAACATGTTTATAACCAGCAAAAAATAAAAATAAAATTACAGTTGTGACAACTGGAGTCACGTTATAAATCACGTTTTTTACCCAGGGTTATTAGATGATATTATTCCAGCTCTCATCACCTATTCTTAGGGGTGACAGGTTGGTAGTGTTTTGTCTTTTGGTTGCATCCCAGCAAGCAAAGTAGTTCCAAAATAAAAGCTTAACCATGGTCGCCGAGGTTACCACGACATCAGTTGGAGGTATCACTCAAACGTCGTCAGGATATCCTCGTTAGACTTCCTATCAAGAGAACTTTTGCAGTTTGAGTCCACCTGCTGTCACACTGAGGATTTGATTTTACATTAGAATGAAAACATTCCTGAGTTTTTAATAGGGACACTGTGAACAAAGAGGGGACGACTGTAAGAGTCCGATTTGTTAAAGTTACCAAGCGACAAATTAACTTGAATTTAAAAGGGCAAAACCATAAATAGCTTAAAAGTGTTACAGTAGTAACTAATATACAGGAATACTTGATAAACCGTTTGCAAGCCATATTAGTTGTCCTTTTAAAAAAAAAATAAAGACAAATCTATTTAATTTCTTCTTTACAATAATCTGATCTATGTTTCTAACTTTGTAACATGCGTCCATCTGTGGTTCAGTTTTTGACGTCGTACCCCGACCAGTTTTGACCAGGGAGATTCTCTCTGGTCTTCAACCATGTTTGCTGGGACGCTAAGGAATGAGCTGTTGAGCTGATGGGGTTTTATGGCTTATGAGGGGGAGTTGGTCGTCTACCAGTCAGAAGGTTAGTAGATCGGCTACGCCAGTCTGCATGTTGAATTATCCTTGAGCAAGCTACTGAACCATGAATTCCGCGATGCATCTGTCGGAGTGGCCAAAATGCCAAAAAATAAAAAAATATCGTCTTTAAAAATAACACTTACAAACAAAACAATAGAGCAAGAAATATTACGAACCAGATGACCGTAAAGCTTTTAAACAAACCCTAACATTATAAAAATATTAACTGACTTGACTTACTTAAAAATGTAAACGTGCAAAGTAATAACGTGTTACGTGTCTTACCCTGTTAGTCTGGATTTTGTTGACTTCTTACAGCTCAGCTTTTTTGGCAAACTTAGACTATAATAGTAGCCGATTGGCAGACAAAAGTACCAAAAAAGACCAAAATCGTAGGGAAAAATGTAAAGGGTTTTTTTGTGGTGGTGGTGACTGTTTCAGCAAGTTCTTGCTGCACATTTAGCAACAGCAGCTGCTGGCTACTGCAGTCCTCTAGTGACAGCTTTGTTTGCAGGCACCAGTTGTTGCTGAGGGGAAAGGATGCACATACTCCCACTCACATTTTCAAAGATAGTCTTGGGATTTGAATGAGCGATCCTCTTTTCACAATCTAACCAGCTGATCCTGCCTTGCATTTGCATTCAGTAGAGATCTGTACTCATAATATTCAGCAATTTCAAATCTCTCTTTATAAAGGCAGTGTTTTTTTCTGTTTGGATAGTAAGTGAATGTGCTAGGTCATACCTGTCCCAAAGCTTTCCTCCCCACAGACGGAACAACGCCCAGAATCCATCAGGTTCCCGAAGTATCTCCAGCCTGTGGGAGTCTCATACAAGGCCAGTTTCATTGCTTTGGCAACCCTACAAACACGCAGAGGAGAAAAGTCAGAAAAACTGCCTGTACACGCGATGTATTTGCTCACATACACACAATATATTCATCTAATATCTAATAAAATCTAACATCTAACATCCCAGGTCTGATATAGAAACTAGCTTACACACAAAAACTCTGACCTTTGAAATAAAACAAACCAAATCCTGTATGACAAGCGCAATCTGCCAGCAGCTCATCCAATAACTTAATAAGGCAAAGGGAGCAGGAACGAAGTGAGTTAACCTTTTAGTTCATGTTTACTTAGAACCTCAGCCGTGTGCTAGCATAGCAAGAGGAGAAGATGGAGTGCGTATGTGCGTGAGTGTGTCTGTGTGTGTGAATACATGTGTATGTTGGGGTCACGTGGAGGGGAAAAAGATGCCAACAGTTCAATATGTGGGAGGAAAGGGAGTGCAAAGAGCCAAAGTGGAAAAGAGCAAAGAGAAAGTCTAATAAAACTTCCCAGTTGCAGATTACAAAATAGAGAGTAACTAATTGATTTACTGGAACTGCAGTGATGCGATAAGAAGAAAAATGCACACTTTATGGTAAATGGATCAGTACTTATACACTGCTTTTCTACTCAGTTTGAGCACCCAAAGCACTTTCTGCTAGACATTCATACAGCACTTTAAACTCATGGTTCGGCATCTTACCAGAGGATGCGTTACCACTCAGACTGGGGGGAGGGCGGGGATCGACACACTGACGCTGACTTTTGATTGGTACTTGAGCCTTGAGCTTTCATTCGACCATTTCAGCAACTTTTGGTTTTACGGCCAACAAATGTTTTTGTTTGTTAGCAGGATTAAGACAATTTAATATTTGCGTTCTTGCTTACAGCTTGATATAACTATCGCTTGAAGAAAAGGTTCGGTCTTTGATCCTATATTAGAAAAGTTACCAGCTCAAGCCTTAGTTTAGTTTTAGTTTTAATGTTTAGTTTGCAACAAACATCTCCACGGCAATCATTGCATAATATAGAAACAATTTACAGGAGAAGTCTAAAAACTGCAGAACCAAATATTTCAACCAACAAAACAGATTTTGCAGCCAAGGGAACAAATACATGGATACCAGCATCTCAAATGCTCGTACTGTGGGATGTGGTGAGAGTTCATGGTGCAATACTATAAATGTGAATATGGGTGAGTTTCAAAATTTTTAAGTGGTTTTATACATATACACATTGCATGAAACCCCCAGTGCCCTCCGCAGCTGTTTACAAGAGGATGGGATAAATGACCAAATAAGAGTAAACCAGCTTTATTCCCCCACCCTGGGGAAGAAAGTGCTGGAATGGAAAGCCTGGCATTCCTAAAAGAAAACAGGAACTCTGAACTTCTGACGAGCATTTGATGTTTTGAACGGCACGTCCACGGCCAACATAAGCACTGACACTGACTGTAGCAGTGCTCGGCTTTCATGCAACGTTGCAAAAATGTAGCGTCCAAACAGTGTGAGAATAAAGCAAATCGTGCTTTCTCAAGTTCGATGATTGCACCAACAGAGCTTTGCGCACACACCCATGCATAGCATTCACATCCATACATCTTCAGGGATAAAGCACAATCAAGAACAGGTTTTAAGATCAAATTTTTAGTTCCACTAAAAGAAAACTTCTTGAACACACAGTGCTAGAATGACTGTACAAGTGCATTTAAACAGATAGAATAAAATGTCTCAGGATAACCGGGATGTTGGATTCCTTTGACGAGATTTAAAAAAAAACAAAAACAAAAACCTGGCAGATTAATACGTCTGGAGACACAAGGAATGAAATTGGAAGGCCTATTTAGAGCTGCAATCCCCTCGTGTGTAGGTGTGAGCCGTAAACTGTAATGCTCTCCAGTCAAAGTTCATTTTCTCACACTAGTGTTGACAATTTACAGGCAAGGAATCTAAAGTCGGTCACATAATATACAGTATTTTTAAATGGTTAGTATCAATCAATTATTAGCTATATTATCCTTCCCTGTGAATACCTTCTTTAGGTTATTAAGGAAGTTCTATTTTTGGATGTTGATTACTTTGATGTTTACTGTCTGTCTTTTACTTACATTTAATCTTCTAATATACATGAAGTGATGAGCAAGTCCAGCCTTGCATGTATGAACAAAGCTAAATAACTTCATTCTAGGATGTGACAACACTGAGCTGCAGTTGGGGAAAGTTAGAGCAGGTCTGTCTTGAATGGTTTGGAAGCTCTGCTCCGACAAGATTAGAGCTGGAAAGAAATTTCATAACTGAGCAGCTAGGAGGTATGTCCACTTTCCTTCATCTCAACTCTCTGGAACCTCTGTTGCACACACGCTTACAATATGACCCACACTAAGTAACCTTTATATTGCACCTCAGTAAATCCCAGCGGAGGGGGAAGGTACAATGAGTGAAGATGTTTCTCTACATCCGTGAAGTAAAATAAGGCCAGCTTTTGGCTTTGGCTTGACATTTTACCAAACATAGCCTTCAGCACCCTCACGCCTCAGTCTGGATTTAGGGCTCAGGCTAAAAGAGCAGCAATGCCGGAGCATTACTTGAGCTTGACCCGAACCAATAACCCTTAGTAGTCAAAGCAGAAATGCAATGTTAATTGCTGATAATGCTGCCACGGAATTCAACGCTGAACTTCTTTTTCTTCTTCTTTACGCTGCTCTCTTCAGGGGGCACCACAGCAGATCATTTGCTTCCATATCCCTATCCCTAGCAATCACACATTCTTCTCTGTGATCTTATTCTTCTCCTCCTGTCGACATCCTTTGTCCATTGCATTTACTGTCCATCTTCTGAGATCTTCAAACCATCTCAACTTTGGCTCTGTTACTTTGTCTCCAAATCGCTTAATCTGAGCTGTCTTTCTGATCTACTCATTTCTAATCCTATCCATTCATCCTGGTCACTCCCAACAAAAATCTAAGAATCTTCAGCTCTGCCACCTCCAACTGTGCCTCCTGTTTTTGCCAGCACTACCATCTCCACACCATATATCATATATATATATATATTTATAACCATCTTGCAAACCTTCCCTTTCACTCTTACTACTACTATCAGTCATAAATCCCCCCTGACACTCAGTACATACTGTATATTCACCTTTCCATCCTCCTCTGTCTCACTTGTACACAGATTCTGTTGCTTTCATTCCTCCACCTCCACCCCTCCAGTCCCTCCTCCACCTTCAACCTACTCTCACTGCAAGTCACAATGTTATCTGTGAACATCATAGTCCACAGGAATCCTTCTCTGTCAACCTGTCCATAATCACTGGAAACAAGACGGGATCTTGAGTCACTCCCTGATGTAATCCCACCCCGACCTTGAAGCCATCTGTCTCTCCCTACCTTCCTCTCTTGGCATTTTATTCCATGATTTTTCTATTAGTTCTTTACAAGTCAGAGCTGAACATACTTTAAAACAGTTTTCTAGGATTTTGCAAAGCTGTGTCAAGAATATATTTGCTATCGATCATAGTAAATCAGGCGATAAATGTGCTTGTTAGAGCAATGTTTATCTTTGCCTGCCTAGTTCTGTGTTCTTGATGCTGCTCTCCCTGCCTGACCTGATTTAAGTGGCCTTGTATGGCGTTACCCGGCACAGCGTCGAGGTCAATCGCTCCTAATGTTCTCTGTCAAAGTAAATATAAAAGGTACTGTGTAAAGGTTTTAATCACTTTAGATTCTTATTCATTATGCAATACCACTAGAGAGAATTAGTGGCTTGGTTTAATTACTAATTCTTTCCTCAACATAAAAACAATGCAGATGACCACAACGCCAACGGTCATTAACAGCTTTCTGTAACTGTTTAGCTACAGCACAACATCAAATATTTGACCTTTCCACTTTGCCGTGCTAATCAGTAAAAGAGCTCACATTTCATGATCGTAACACGCACACCAGTGGCTCAACCCTACATCCTTCCATCCCTGGAACTGTGAAAAGAGAGGCAGATGTTTCCTTTACCAACATTTCCCACCCACTTTCCCTTCCTCCCTCACCGCGTCTTGCGTAGCATGTGCACAGAGACATAAAATCACCCACGCACACACTCCAACCAAAGTGATAGATTTAAATCCAGCCTCCTGTCCACCTGAATCCAGTCAGTTTCCTTTGCTTATCTGAAAACAGTTGCATTCACTTTCTCTCTGTCTCTTCTGTTAACACACACTAACGTACACATCAGCGCACAGAGTATATACACCATCGCATTTATCAAAGTTTTTATAACACAGTTTGCTTGACTTTAAACACATAGCAGGGAGGGAACCTCAGTCTAAACACTCAGAACACAGATACACACGGTCTCCTAAAACAGCCCACACTTGGACAGACTCCAGGGTCCGACTTCAAAACTGCTAAGCACTTCAACACTTTCTCGAGTTTATCAGGTTCATGCCGTTATATACATAACATGAGTGTGACATGACGAACTCGTGTCACGCTCATACGAGTTGTGAAACTAAGAGTGGAACAAAGTGACACTGGTCAGCAGCAGTGTTATTAATTACCAGTTAAGTGATCACAGATTTGCAGATGTAGTCAGTCTAATCAAGTGAAATCATGTTAAACGTGAAAAAATCTAAAGCCTGTGTTATGCAGTTTATTATGCATGATATTATCAGTGGGTTAAGTATTATCTATAAGGTTGCTTCTACTTCCCAACTAAATTAAAGTTTCCAGTAGATAAATGCATACTATCATCAATACAAAAGGGCAAGTGCTCAGAAAGTAGACAACGAGAGATAAAGACAATATTAGAAGAAGAACTGAAAAGCGTGTGTTGGAGGCATTGCTTCGCGCTTCAGGGTTGCAGTGGGACATGTGACATTTGGGTCTTGGGTATCAGCCTGTGTGTTTGTGTGTGTGTTTGTGTGTGTGCATGTGTGTGATGAGGCCAAGCTGACTGGGGAGCCAGTGTACGCAAACCTTTCAAGCAACTCATTCAGAGTGATTATTAGGGCTCAACATCATAAGACATGGCCTTAGGCAAGGAGTAGTGCAATATCAAGGGATACAGTCTGTGTGTGTGTTTGTCTGCCTTACTGTGCAACAGCACCATGTAAATAAAGTAAATAATTATTTGATCCCCTGCTGAATTTGTAAGTTTGCTCGCAAAAAGTTATCCTTCTCTAATTTTTATTGTAGTTTCTTTTTAATGGAGAGTGACAGGATATCAACCAAAGATCCAGAAAAGAATGCAGTACATAACAGTTATAAATTGATTTAAATGTCATTGAGTGAAAAAAGTGTTATCCAAAAGTAAAAATGACTTAGTACTCAGTGAAGAAACCTTTGATCACCAGATTTATTTGCTGCTGCTTAGCAACTCACAAGTTTAGCTCCCTCCACTCATTTTCTATAAGGTTGAGGTCTGGGGACTAGCATCTAAGCCCCTCCATGACCTTAATGTGCTTTTTCTTTAGCCACTCATTTGCTGCTACGGCGTTATGTTTTGGGTTATTGTCATATTGGAAGACAGATTCATGACCCATCTTCGGTATTCTGGATGAGGAAAGGATCAGATAATTTCTTTGTAAATTATCAAACTTACACATTCAGGAGGGGGATCACAAAATTGTTTCTCTTACTGCCTCTAAGCATCTCTCACAACTGTGAAACCCAGATGGATCAGGGTTGGTAATAGCATCACTTCATGTGACTTTCAGCAGTTACACACAGTAAAGGATTAGTTCTTTCACACACATAAAGACACACATGGATAACTGAAATAAATTTGACGGATGCTGTTTAGATTTTAAATCACACATGGTGGTTTAAGTGTGACACATCACTGCCCACCACAGGCCTCTCTTCATCAAGTACCCTTTTAGGAAGGAGTCTTTTGAGCTAAGAGTAACTTCATCGGGATAATGTAAAATATTGAAAATAGTGATTTACTTTCTTAATCTCGTCCAAATGCTTTTGGAAGTCCATTACCTCACTTTAGTGCATCTTTAATGTGTCTAGTTCATGGACACAAATAAATATGCACCTATATGCTTCTTCTGGTAGAAAACAGAGGGTCAGATTAAATAAATATAGGTAGGGGTCAAAGGGAGGTTGTGTTGAAAGTTACTAAAAGGGAGGATGAAATCTTTGCACTTCTATAAGGTCTATTATTTATAAAATATTAAATCAGGATGTTAAATGTTTTAATGTAGTTAGGTAGCACATTTTAAACAGCTAAACTTCCATCCATATGCATAGTCTTTAGCAACTATAGAAGATTCATCATTCATCAAACGGCTCCCTTGAGCAGCATTCTGCAGAAGCGTCAGCGAGGTGCTGTGCCGGGATCTCTCCTGCTGGAACAATGTTAATGGAGATGACTTTGGCGGTGATCACGTCCTCTCACTCAGCACCCTCTGCTTAGCTTTGCTCTTACATAACACACAGTATTTATAGGGGGGTGAGTAAGTGTGTGTTTGGTGTGTGTGTGTGAGTGTGTTGGGGGGGGTGATCTCACAGCTTTATTCATAGTGGGTGTCGTCCCTCTCCAGAGACTGGGCTGATGCAGGAGTTTGTAGGAAGAGTGTGGGTGGTGTTATAGAACTTCTTAGATCTACTGATTGTGTGTGTGTGTGTGTGTGTGTGTGTGTGTGTGTGTGTGTGTGTGTGTGTGTGTGTGTGTGTGTGTGTGTGTGTTGTACCTATCAAGGGCAGCACTGGTGGCCATACTTCGAGCAAATCCTTTGACGCCGTACTGTCTGAAGTAGGGGATGGTGGAGAGGTTAGCACCCATGATGGCCACCGAGTCTGATGGGTTCACAAAGAAGCCATTTTCTCCAAGGATCATGTATCGGTCCTGAGAACATCACAAAACCATAAAGTGCTTTGTGAGTCCTGTGTAGTTAGTTAGCCTAACTGCATTAATTAACCCTTTTTATAGTACATGTATTGCCAACAAACCCCACAAAAAGACCAAAACAAATTGCTTAATTCTCCTCAGGCCACCATTGTTGTATGTCCCTTCATTACAATGAATATAGCAACTCTAGTTTATTTTGAGTCCGTCCCCAGCACTCCATCCTGCTGCCGTAAATACTTTTGAACTCACCAAATAATGACTTAAATAGTAATGAGCTGAATTCTGCTGAAGGGATAGGGAAACTGTCACATTTAAGACACTGATTAGAACATTGTTGGTCTTTTTATGAGCGTTACTGATAATGACGAAACATATGAAACAACATCCTTTAAGGACAAAGTGTGGTTGTATCACAAACATTCACATTACTATAAATTATCTTTAGTAGACGGTTACAAAACATAGAACAGTACAAGTAACAAATTCTCAGTATTATCCCCCCACCCCCCCAGGATTCATTATTACTGTGGGGAGCGTAGAAGATATCGGTTACTATATATCCCCAAAAAAGAAACATCCACCCAGTATGATAATAACCACCGGTGCTAATCACAGTGAAGATACCGATCCTTGGGGGAGAAACAGAGCAGATGTGATGTAATTCTCCTGATGTTACACTACTAAGCAAACAGTGTGTGCCTGTGTCTGTTTATACAGAATAAATGTCTATTGGATGACATTGTGGAAAAAGTGAGACGCCCGTTGGATTATTGTGCATGCACTGCAACTTCGCACCCATTGCCTTCACTCCTGAAATCAACGTGCAATTATAAACAAATAAAAAATAAATAAGGATTTCTCTGCTGTCTCTGGCTGGAGTCAATACCTTGGATTTAGCTTTTATAGCAATAAAAGTTAGCTAGGCTTAAAGAAATGAATGAATAGATTGTGGAGCAACATGGCATGTAAATACCACAAAAAGGATCTATTTAATTATTTAATATTATGGATTATTAGAGATATTATGTATGTATGAGAACTAAAACAGCCACAGCCACTTAAATATGTTCTTAAATATGATCCCAGCGCACACTTAGGTCAGTATTTTCTGTTTCTTTTTAAAAATATTTTTTTTAATTACTTATTAAACCAAATTTTGAAGGATATATATATATCACCATCATTTGCAGGAGTCTCAGTTACTAAAGATCTCTTAATGCATTTTCCAATCCCTGTATTTTAATTTCCTTTTAAGCCAAATCCAGTTGAAGGAATACTGGACAATTCACAGGGGACAGCTCATAATGTTCTTTAGGAACATCCTCCTGTGCAGTACAGATTAATAAGACCTCAGAAACATCCCTAAAATGTACAGTAAGTGATTTTGAGTATTACCTATTAATTTTTGCATTTACGTTTTTGTGCACTTCTTCCTTTGTCCTGCTTAATAAGAGTGTTTGCAGTACAACACAGATCAAAATAGGTTTTAGTGGAAAATTGACGGTCATCCTATTGCATGTTATTTTATCCAGTTTTTGAATAACTTGGGGGTCTGTGTAAACGTTTCACATGTCGCCTTAAATCTGTTGTTTTTTTCACGGTTGTTTGTTTTTTAAGGCAAACAGTACTGAAGCAGCTTTCCCATCAAGACAGCCCAGAAGACATCCTACATGACTTTTGTCATTGTGCAGAAAATGATTATCTATATGTAAGAAATTGGTTCTAAGGTTATGTAACTTTCTCCTTGCTCCCTTTTTTCCGGTGTAAATTAGTAGCCAGTTGTCAAAGGATGAATGTCCTGGGCAGAGGTAATCTTAAGAGTACAATTTTTCTTTAATAAAACTTTGAGTTTGAGTTCTTTAGGTCCTGCGCATGTTTCACAATATAAGCAGTGAAGCCTTTCTGTTTCCTGAAATAATAGAGGGCTTTTAATTTGAAACTTAAACAGGAAATCTTGTTTGTATAAAGCGTTTACTGTGGTAACCAAACATTAACAGAGGTACGCGACACACTCTGTGATTACTGAATTATATTAAAAGCCACTTCTGGCTGTTCCCTTGTCACAGTGGATTGCCACAGTAGGTAGCACTGTTGTTTTGTTTGACTTGGCAGTTTTATGCATGATGCCTTTCCTGACAAAACCCCAAAGTGGATTTGTGTCTTCAGGTAGAATTGTACCAGCAACCTGTCATTTGTGAAGGAAATGTGTAAACCACTATTATATGGTACACTTGAAAAGTATCAGAGCATGGGTGTAGTGCTTTTCAGCACCACTACACCCATGTAGTCTTGAATAAATGATTGCACATTCTGGAGTAGGACTTCTAGCAAATGGCTTACCCCATCTGCATCAAATGCCGCCCCAAAGCCAAAGTCGCCTCCTTTCATGGACTCTACCAGAGAGGTGGCATAAGTCAGGTTGGGCTCAGGAGGTCGGCCACCAAAGTCCTCCAGAGGTACACAGTTTACAGCAGAGTTAGCAGGAGCTCCCAACTCATCACACAGAATCCTACGTACATAGGGGCCCATCACTGTAACAAAGCAAAAAGTGAGTAGAAGTTAGCAGAATAATATGAATAACAGTAACTGCAGTGCAGGGCTTACAGGATGTATGATGATGAACTGACCTCCGTTCATGGCATCTATGTGTATTTTAGGCTGATCTGGTCCTGTGAGGAGACTTTTAATGGCAGTGAAGTCAAAGATGTTTCGTAGCATTTGTAGATACACTTCAACCGTGTCTACAATCTCCACTGGATAGAGACAGAAGAACCTGTTAGTACTGGATGAGAGTATGTTTTTTTCTGTGCATTTTGAGTGACAGAAAGAGGGGTTCTACTAGCATCACACAACAGGAAAGTTTGTAGCAATGTGGGGGGGAAATCCACGCTTGTGGATAATACTGAAGAATTCAGAATGATGCAGAGATGCTTTTTAACTAAACATGCACGAATGTTGTACCTCTGAAAGGTTTGAATTTGTTCTCGAGGTCAAACTCCTGTCTTCCGAGCCTAGAGAGATCAATGCGGAGATCGGGGCATATGGCGTACTCCTCGAGTGTCCGGCTCACCTGGTAGATCCTCTCCATCACTGTGTCTGGAGAGGGCCCTGCCAGACAGAGAAACAAAGACAATGAAAATGCATCCCTCACTGGTGTTACAACTCCTGGCAGTGCAAGAGTCTTTGGATACATGTATGAGTTTACTTAACTGCCCATCCATGAGAAGGTGTGGCACAAACGCATGCTTAGAGAAACTTGTAATGTTATTAAAGTTTTATTTGGTGCCCTAGATTTTTTAACTTTAACAAATCACCTGTATTTGTCAATTCTGATATCACACTCCATTTTATATCATGGCCTAGGAGCCAAGTTGTAACATTAGCATTAATTTTTGCCGCAAATGTTTTTTTTTTAATCAAATTGTCTCAAACTTCTATTTTTGACTTTAAAATCAGAGTCAGATGGAAAAGGAAATGTATTTTCTAAATCCTCACCTCCATTTGCCACATTGAACTTGATTCCAAAGTCTCCTCCAGGGCCTCCAGGATTGTGACTTGCCGTAAGGATAATCCCTCCAATGGCCTTGATCTTCCTGATGATGCAGGAAACCGCAGGGGTGGACAGGAGCCCACTGTGGCCAATTACCAGACGACCAATCTGTGCATAACCAATATTAGTGAGAAGCAATAATGGTTTCATATCATTCCAGATATCACCTGGTCTAAAATCATAATATAATATAATATCTTTGTGTTTCAAAAAGAGTCATAATGCTTTATAAAAACAGAATGCAACATAT